>NW_025767100.1:600000-832500 GCF_003918875.1 Haliotis rubra
CTATAGCTCTGGCTATTGCTCTGGCTCTTGCTCTGGCTATTGCTCCGGCTGTGGCTCTGGCTGTGGCTCTGGCTATTGCTCTGGCTATTGCTCTGGCTCTTGCTCTGGCTATTGCTCCAGCTGTGGCTCTGGCTATTGCTCCGGCTGTTGCCCCTGACTATGGCTCCGGCTGTTGCCCCGACTATGGCTCCGGCTTTTGCCCCAACTATGGCTCTGGGTGTTCTTATATGTTGGTTTTCTTTATCTAGTATTTCAGAACTGAATATTTGTAAGTGACTTGGGTTGCAGGTCAGTTCACGTTATAATGTCAAATTTCAGTGATACAACCCTTAATACTTGATTCATGTGAAGAAGTTGCTAATGACCAAACATTCTCATCTCTCAAAGATATTATTTTTTCCCAGATGTGTAAATGGGACCATTTGTTTCTTTAACAAATTGGTCCTCAAATGATAAAGAATCGTGTCAATGAGCTGTTTCAGTCGTGTATTTGGTGGTGCTTTGGTAACGTATGGGCAAACAAGCTATTTGTTGACATTGGCCTGTTGTTAGCTGGTATTGGAAAGCTTGCTGTTTCCGTCACGCTCCGACGAGTCGGGGGACATAGGTGGTCCCTCACACACCAGGGGCCATTGCATTGGCAGTTCTCCACGGTACGCTAGTCGCCGTGTGTGTACAACCATTTCTCTCCTGATGAAACTGTATTTGAGGCAGTTATTAATTCTCGTCAGGGTTTGTTGTTGTGATTGGACTTGATGATTGTAGCTTTTGTCTGAGCTGCTAGCTCCGATGTTGATTATATACATATTGGAGTTACTGGTTCACGTCCTTTCTGCCCTTTAGTGTGTCTCCTGTAGGGAGATTGTTTGCTAGATCCTGATGGATGTGTCATCGTTACTGGAGCTGAGGTAGTGATGATGGCTGAATGTTTGTAATAAGTTGTAAGGTAGCAGTGACTTATTGTTTGTAAGGTTATTACAACTTATTGTTGAATGGGTTATAATGGCAATAACATTTTATTGTTTGGAAGGTTATACCATGTAATTGTAAGGTTATAACAATTCAACAGGTTATAACTATTGTTCAGAAGGTACAACAATTTATTGTTTGTAGAAGTATAACAGTTTATTTCTCGTAACTTGATAATACTTTTGTTTTTGTTTGGTTATTGATTTCGTAAGGTTATAATGTGTTACTGTTTGTCAGGTACTAACAGTATATATTGTTCATAAGTTTATAACAGTTATTTGTTTGGAAGGTGATAATAGATATTGCTCATGAGATGGTACAAATGTATTGTACATAAGGTTGTAACAGTCTAATTTTTACACTATCTTAGGTCAGCCAGTTTCCAGAATTGAAAGAGTTTGTTGGCATGATCTGACTCTAGTTCAAAGGGCAACGTGGTGGAAGGCAGGTTACGATGCCGTGTGCTGTTGTCAATGATATTCATAGCCGATACATCAATAGGAATTACATAAATGAAGTGTTTACCTGTGGAAGTCCTTGTTTGAGCATCAGTTTAAGCCTCCATGCTAAATTACTGTGTCCTTTTTAAGCCATGACTACAGCATCCAGTCTGAGACGTGTATTGGGCGTTAGATGTGTTTGTGTGACAATACTGTCAAGATGTAACTCTGATGGAGGCTTTGGAGCTGATGTAGCTAAGTTAAAAGATTGTTAAAAGTTTCTACATTTGTGACTATTATGTCACCACACGTTCGGCAAACAGCAGCATCAAGGGAGACAACACTGGACAGCTACAAAAGTGTTTATTTTTCAATGTTCTGCTTGAAATGTAGTAAAATGTAACCTGCTGATGAATAATTAACTCGTGACGAGTTTATGTGTGCAAGTATTGGCATGTTGAAAGAAGGCTTGTAGAAGATGTCTGACACTGGAGGTGTTGCAGTGGATGATACTGTCTCCTGGGTGAGGGTGGTGGAAAGGGTGCATCAGTCCTCCAGCTGCACACATGGAGACAGCAGCAGCTACGGTTGATGATGTTGCTGGTACATGTCCTTGAAGATACTGAATACTTATGTATGTGTACATCAGGCAATCAAATATCAGGAGAGTAGTCAGATATACACATTACTGTAAGAAATGCAACTCATTGTATAAATGCCACATATTGTATAAATGTATAATATATATCAGCTGCAGAGGATCCATGCACATTTAGCTGGGGTATAAACTCCCAGTATATATACTGTTTATACATCTACAATCTTAACCACAACTCCACTCTATACAACACACCTCCACAATGTACAAGACACCTCCACAATGTACAAGACACCTCCTCAATGTTCAAAAAACACTGTACAACACACCTCCACACTGGACAACACACCTCCACACTGGACAACACACCTCCACACTGTACAACACACCTCCACACTGTACAACACACCTCCACATTGTACAACATATGTATTCCACACACTATGGGAATGTTGCACTGACTTCTTGGGTAGTACATGGACTATTGGTCTTGAGGTCAGTTATGGTCAACATGAGCAGTGCTTGTGACAGGAAGATGACCTTAACATTCCACGGTGCACTAGATACCACTACTGCCACAGATAATAACACCCGGTCCCTAATGAATCGTGGGTAATGAAGTTGTGTTGCAACGTATCAGATACAGAGGTGAAGTCCCCTGATATCAACTGCTGATATCTGCAGCTGGGCCCAGTCTGACCTCGAGGTGCAGGTGTCTACCACCTAGTATGTAGGACCCAGATAACTCTCTCGGCTTGGATTTCGAGATCCAGTCTTGAAACACTCACTGTTTAAGTTTCACATTAAAAGGTTTAATATTGAAGAGCTTGAGTTTGTATCCAGAGTTGAAATTAAGGTGTTCTGATCACATTACAGGTAGTCTGAGATCTCGGAGAAACATGATACCACTCTCAGGGTGTTTAGTCCAGGGTCTGAGTAGCTCTCAGTATTAAGCCAAAATACAGCCCGGTGTTTGATATCTGATACTGGTATACAAGGGTTGGTCTTTTTAAGTATGGGGTTTTAACCCCGACTGACCTTGCCTCCCGAGACTGGCAGACAGGTTGTGGCGTACTGCCTGTGTCCCTGTAGCCCTGACTGTTGACAGAGACTGTGTACTGGCTGAACTCTGACCACCTCCCCATTTGGGAGGGTCTCTTCCCTCACCCTGGTGACAGGCGCCTAAATATGCATGACAGTAACTTTGGACGTAATGATCATAACTCAGAGGAGAGTACAGTTGCTGTAATCGGGTTAGACATTTGCAGGAAACACGAGTCAGAAAGTAAAGAGTGAAAAAAATCAGAAGCATCCCATCTCTCCAACCAGGAGACTTGGGGGCTGTGTGTAACATGATACTGCCCTCCCTCGTTGTAAGACTCTGAGGGGAGACGTCAAATGTGTGTGTTTGTGGGCTGTGTTGAAGTTATAATTCACGCAGAAAGTGTTTCAGATAGCGAGAGTTGTCATTTTGTCATATATACACACCGATATTTGAATAGTGAAAGGGTGAGAAAAGACATCGTGTAATAGTGAAGACTTTTTGCATTTAGGAATTTTTGTGTGTCTGGCCTGTGAAGTGAAGATGTTTCTTGTTTATGCAGCCCAAGGTTTTCACCACTTGGGATAGGATGTTATATTGGGTATGGATGGGGCTGGTTGGGGGTAGGGTGCTGGATGGGGGTCGGGTGCTGGTTGGGGGTAGGACGCTGGATGGGGGTAAAGCGTTGGATGGGGTAGGGGCTGATTGGGGGTAGGATGCTGGATGGGGATAAGGTGCTGGTTGGTGGTAGGGGCCTGGTTGGGGTTAGGGTGCTGGATGGGGGTAGGGCGCTGGTTGGGGGTAGGTGGGGGTAGTGTGAGGGCGCTGGTTGGGGGTAGGTACATAGTGTGAGTGATGTATTCGGTGTAGACACATATATATTACATGCTGGGACATATCCTTTGCATATACCAGGCTGTGGTATGTATCCACATTGTCTGCTCCAGACTCAGTATATTACACACTGTAAGTGACATATCTGTTGTATACACTAGACCGTGGTATATGTCCACCTTGTCTGCTCCAGACTCAGTATATTACACACTGTAAGTGACATATCTGTTGTATACACTAGACCGTGGTATATGTCCACCTTGTCTGCTCCAGACTCAGTATATTACACACTGTAAGTGACATATCTGTTGTATACACTAGACCGTGGTATATGTCCACCTTGTCTGCTCCAGACTCAGTATATTACACACTGTAAGTGACATATCTGTTGTATACACTAGACCGTGGTATATGTCCACCTTGTCTGCTCCAGACTCAGTATATTACACACTGTAAGTGACATATCAGTTGTATACACTAGACTGTGGTATATGTCCATACTGTTAGCTCCATTCTCAGTATATTACACACTGTAAGTGACATATCTGTTGTATACACTAGACCGTGGTATATGTCCACACTGTTAGCTCCAGACTCAGTATATTGCACACTGTAAATGACATATCTGTTGTATACACTAGACCGTGGTATATGTCCACCTTGTCTGCTCCAGACTCAGTATATTACACACTGTGAGTGACATATCAGTTGTATACACTAGACTGTGGTATATGTCCACCTAGTCTGCTCCAGACTCAGTATATTACACACTGTAAGTGACATATCTGTTGTATACACTAGACCGTGGTATATGTCCACCTTGTCTGCTCCAGACTCAGTATATTACACACTGTGAGTGACATATCTGTTGTATACACTAGACCGTGGTATATGTCCACCTAGTCTGCTCCAGACTCAGTATATTACACACTGTGAGTGACATATCTGTTGTATACACTAGACCGTGGTATATGTCCACCTAGTCTGCTCCAGACTCAGTATATTACACACTGTGAGTGACATATCTGTTGTATACACTAGACCGTGGTATATGTCCACACTGTTAGCTCCAGACTCAGTATATTACACACTGTAAGTGACATATCTGTTGTATACACTAGACCGTGGTATATGTCCACCTAGTCTGCTCCAGACTCAGTATATTACACACTGTGAGTGACATATCTGTTGTATACACTGGACCGTGGTATATGTCCACATGGTGCTTTGTCCCTCGAGGGCAGGTCATCATTCATTTCTGAAGGTAACGCTGGTAGATTACCCACATCGAAGAATGTGGCTCGTACCACTGAGAACCAGCCAAGTTTTCTGATAATTATCCAAGTTTTCTTCTCCGTTGTCTGTATAGAATTATTGGCATATTTCAATCAAGTGGAAATGGGTTTTGTCAGTGCCAACAGGCCATTTCCATACCCTGCTTTGAAAATAAATATGCGGCCAATATTGTCCGATATGGTTAAGCTGAGGACTGCCCGGTGCAGTCCAGCTATGTGGAACAGCCAGCACACGCATCTATTTATAGCATGCATGCACATGAATCATGATGGCTTTATGTCTTTGTGACAGTACATGCAAGTCCTGCCGCCGCTGCAACAAATCGGTGCACATAATTGTGTGTGTGTTCAAAGCAGCCTCCCCCCAGGAGTGGGGCTTGAAGTTGGAAGGAGGTTGTTGAGTGGGGTTTGAAGATGGAATTAGGTTGTTGAGTGGGGTTCGAAGATGGAATGAGGTTGTTGAGTGGGGTTTGAAGATGGAAGGAGGTTGTTAAGTGGGGTTTGAAGTTGGAAGGAGGTTGTTGAGTGGGGTTTGAAGATGGAATTAGGTTGTTGAGTGGGGTTTGAAGTTGGAATGAGGTTGTTGAGTAGGGTTTGAAGTTGGAAGGAGGTTGTTGAGTGGGGTTTGAAGATGGAAGGAGGTTGTTGAGTGGGGTTTGAAGATGGAAGGAGGTTGTTAAGTGGGGTTTCAAGATGGAAGGAGGTTGTTGAGTGGGGTTTCAAGATGGAAGTAGGTGGGGTTTGAACATGGAATGAGGTTGTTGAGTGGGGTTCAAACATGGAATGAGGTTGTTGAGTGGGGTTCAAAGTTGGAAGGAGGTTGTTGAGTGGTGTGGGTTGGTTTGTTGTAGTCATTATCTTCTAGAGTACTGGTCATTATCTTCTAGAGTACTGGTCATTATCTTCTAGAGTACTGGTCAGAGTACTGGTCATTATCATCTGGAGTACTGGTCATTATCTTCTAGAGTACTGGTCATTATCTTCTAGAGTACTGGTCATTATCTTCTAGAGTACTGGTCATTATCTTCTAGAGTACTGGTCATTATCTTCTAGAGTACTGGTCATTATCTTCTAGAGTACTGGTCATTATCTTCTAGAGTACTGGTCAGAGTACTGGTCATTATCTTCTAGAGTACTGGTCATTATCTTCTAGAGTACTGGTCAGAGTACTGGTCATTATCTTCTAGAGTACTGGTCATGATCTTCTAGAGTACTGGTCATTATCTTCTAGAGTACTGGTCAGAGTACTGGTCTTCTAGAGTACTGGTACTGGTCATTATCTTCTAGAGTACTGGTCATTATCTTCTAGAGTACTGGTCAGAGTATTATCTTCTAGAGTACTGGTCATTATCTTCTAGAGTACTGGTCATTATCTTCTAGAGTACTGGTCATTATCTTCTAGAGTACTGGTCATTATCTTCTAGAGTACTGGTCATTATCTTCTAGAGTACTGGTCAGAGTACTGGTCATTATCTTCTAGAGTACTGGTCATTATCTTCTAGAGTACTGGTCATTATCTTCTAGAGTACTGGTCATTATCTTCTAGAGTCATTACTCTTCAGAGTACTGGTCATTATCTTCTAGAGTACTGGTCATTATCTTCTAGAGTACTGGTCATTATCTTCTAGAGTACTAGTCATTCATTATCTTCTAGAGTACTGGTCAGAGTACTGGTCATTATCTTCTAGAGTACTAGTCATTCATTATCTTCTAGAGTACTGATGTTATAAATATGCAATATTTTCTGAGGTTTTAACTCCAGATCCTTAGGAATTTCATAACAGCATGATACAGAATTATATTCCCATATATGATTTCCTGTAGTAGTTTTATATTGTATTACGTATCTAACTATCTTAGTATTATAATTACCGGGTATGTGGTGAGAGCTGCGGATTGAGTGTTTAGAGACCGCTAAATATTTAGCTGTAGGATCCAGGTTAGGACAAAAGACCCCTTGACGTTTATTGTTTAATTTACACACTGAAGTGATCGACGAATCAGATGGTTGATTATCAGTCTAGTGAGTGATGTATTTTGCAACAGTGTTGAATTTTTTCCAATCATTTGTTAATCAATTTGTGGTGTGGCTGTATCTCCGCAAGCTCCAGGCTTGCCTAATCCGCAACAGGGCAGCTCAGTTAATGAAACATCAGTTTTAGGGGGTTTTTCCTCCTTGAAATTGTCAGTTTACGAGGTGTTTACCCAAGGTGAAGGCGAGAGTACCCACAGTGCAGCCATATCTTGTCTGGGTTGCAAGTTATTTGTGAGATGCTCAGTACTAAACGACTCACCCTCGACATTCTCTTGTAATAAAAGAAAATTTATTTTCTAATTTGTTAAAATTTGCTCTGTTGGCTGAGAATCAATGGACTAAGTGTGGGTGGAGTGGCCAATTTGGCGTTACTATTTTCATTGCATTGATCTTCGTAGGTCTCCTGTCAGCCATTGTTATGCTGAAAAAAAATGCGAGGGAAGACCTTTTGGAAAAAAACAGTGAAATAACAGAACATGGTTTTGTAGAGTATTTTTAAACCTTTGAAACCTGAGAGCAGCCGAGTCTTGTTATTTTATCTATATTACTGCTCCACATCCAATTATTGACAGGTCGCATCCTGGGGGAATCGCGTATCGGTATGTGAAAAAATGAGCTGGGAATATCTTGAAGGTTTATCTGTAGGATGTAAGGGGGCAGTGGTAACCCCATCCATGTGGTAACTCTTGGGAGTTGTCAGGAAAGTAGTACAAGCAATGCATCTAACTTGTGGAATGAAAACAGGCATGTCAGCATGCAGTTTTAAGGCCGTCTCAGCTGAACACTTTGACAAAACCATTGAATGTTATTGACAAATAGTTATTTTTATGTACAAATGTGCATCCTCTATAAGAACATCTTCGGTTATGGCACTGTGCCTGGAAGTTGGTGCCAGTTTGTCCTGGGTTTCATTCACAGATTTAAATGTTGTAGTAGAAGTCTTCACACAAATTGTTGAATCCAACTCACTCACTCAATTGGTTTTAGATAATATTTGAAATCCCGAGATACTGTGGTATAACCAAAATACTTTCCAAACTGGAGTTGCATCCAACTCACTCACTCAAGCCTACATATTCTGGTGGTTGTTGGAAGGCCCCAGGGGGTGGAAATCTTTTCAAAACTCCACTGGACACAGGTCCAGTAAACTTTCAAAATCCACTTGACTAAATATTAATTTCACTTGACCACAATTAACAATTTGGTTTCTTTTGCAAATAATCTTTATCAGTTATGAACAACGGAAAAGCTAATAAAACATTTCAGTAGTTTGGCACTGCTGTACCACGGTAAAGTTTAATGTGGATTTTACTTGACCGACCGGAGAATTCCACTCGACCCAGGTGTCGGGCAATGGTATTTTTCAACCTCTGGGCTCTGATTACGATGCTGTGTAATACCTGAAGCACTGTTCAATATGGTGTTGAATCCATCTCACTGAACTTCAGGAGATCCTACATCACAACAATAAACAAAGCTGGATGAGTTCAAGGCATCTGTCTGTAGAAGATGGGCTACAGTTGTGATGAAAAGGCTATCTAGGTATAGGCAATATAGAGGTATAGGCAATATAGGTATAATCAAAAAAGGGATAGGCTATATAGGTATAGGCAATGGTATAGGCAATCTAGGTATAGGCAATATATAGGTATAGGCAATATATAGGTATAATCAATAAAGGGATAGGCTATATAGGTATAGGCAATATATAGGTATAGGCAATATATAGGTATAGGCAATAAAGGGATAGGCAATATAGGTATAGGCAATATATAGGCATAGGCAATCTAGGTATAGGCATAGGCAATATAGGTATAGGCAATATATAGGTATAGGCAATATATAGGTATAGGCAATATATAGGTATAGGCAATATATAGGTGTAGGCAACAAGGGATATATAGGTATAGGCAAATATATAGGTGTAGGCAATCTAGGTATAGGCTATCTAGGTATAGGCTATCTAGGTATAGGCAATATATAGGCATAGGCAATCTAGGTATAGGCAATATATAGGCATAGGCAATATAGGTATAGGCAATATATAGGTATAGGCAATATATAGGTATAGGCAATATATAGGTATAGACAATATATAGGTATAGGCTATATGTATTTGTTTGCAGTCTTGATTGACCCCAGCATTGACCCCACCTATCCTTGTAATGGACTTCCTCTATAGGAACTACTGCCATTGAATACTTTCTTAGGAATACTTGTTTAAAACTTTAAAAAATCTAGGAGTTGTAATGATTTCAACTTTACAAAATTGCACCACATTTAGGAACTCTATGGATTCTCCATATTTGTAATATTCTTGCGGTAAGGTGAGTGGTAAGCACAAAACATTTTCATTTAGGTTGGTGTCATGTTTAAAATTTATGGGTTTGAAGCACAAGATAAGAATATCCGTTTTGATTCACTACAAATGTAATATTGAGTTGTTGAAAGAGCTAGTCTGTGACTTACTGAGGGGACGGGAACATCTATATTACCCTGTGATAAGGAACGCAGCTCATGAGGACGGGACTGCGGAACATTGATGGTGCTTCCACCACATGAGAGACGGGTCCCGGCTTTGATCCCTCCGACAGACAGGATGGTTTCACCATCACGGTGGGGGTTTCACAATAAGGGATGGTGAGAATGGATCTCGACATCAGGAATTACAACTTCAAAGGATTGTGTTGAATGGAATCACAATTTGGAGTGGAGTTCCCCCATCAAAATTTTAACTTGAGTTTTCTCCTTGATGAAATTGGACAAATTAAATATTTTGTAGCACATCTTGTACCCCATCTTTTTCATATGGACTTTTCCTTCTCTTTATGTGGCTGGATCTATTGCTGATAGAAGGGAGTGGAAGGCGGAAATTCATGATTCACATATCGTCATGTAAAATAAAAAAAATATAGCCTTTTATTTTGATTAGATGTATGGGTTGTTTTGGTCCATGTTGTTGTTGCCATTCACTTCATTGATTCATAAATAATGCTCTGGATCAACAATTCAAGTTCAGATGAAAATGTAAAGTTTCCACACTTTAAATTATTTCTAAAGTTATGCCATTAACTTTTAGTGTCATTTCTCTGCTAACACATCAGTGTTAAGAAAGAAATGGAAAATTGTGCGCCAAGAATAAAAACTTGCTTTTCTGCTCCAACTTGAGCACGAATTCTGCTACAGAAAATATATCATGGCTGGTAGTTTTTCCACGTCTTTTCCACTCCCACTTTTTGCATTCACTGCCAGGACATGCTTGTGTCCTCGGTGATTGATAAGCCTGGGGTTTGTTTCATGTCTGTATTTCCCCTGTCGTCTGCTCGGCAGAAAGAAACCTATTCTCTTCCTGGACCGGTTCCTCTGTATATTTCCTGACTGCCTCCCTGTAATGTTAGTTTTGTGAAAAAACAAGGGTCACCGGGGATTAATGATTGTCAGGGCAGACCAGACGTGACCTTTATCTCGGGTCATCAGGGCAGCAGCTTTCTGAATGGAATACCTTTTTGATATGTTTGTCACAGTTTAAAACCAGCTTTTTGTTTGACCTCTCTAAACTATTCACAATTTTCAGGATCATTATGCTGTCAATATCACAGTCGGGTCAATGCAAATTATACCACCCATTGTGAGTGAATTGTGGACAATGGACTTCAGCTGCATCATGGGGATCTGTTGTCACATACATAGTTTGAGAAGCATATTGCATTTAACTGGTCATGCAGTATAGCCTTAGGTACTTAGGATGTTAATAATGTGGTGTACATATTTGATGTTAAAGCATGTATGTGAAATGTCATGTTAAAGCACGTATGTGAAATGTCATGTTATGGCATGTATGTGAATCAAGGATGTGATATGGCATGTTATTTCATGGATGTTATTTAGAGTGATATGTCACAGATGTGATACAAGATGTTGTTTCATGGATAATGGAGAGGCTTTGAAAAGATTCAGTGAAAGTTTGTCCTTTACAACTGTTTCCTTGTATAGTGATCACAGTTCCTGATTAGAGATATTCAGAGATTCTCTTTTATCATTGAGGATTGTTTTATACAACTTTTAGCCATCGACGCCATATTGGTTGTGTCTAGTTTCTGTGCCTACTGTTGCTGCTTCTGTGGAATCTCGGTGAATCGGAACTGCATCGCTAGAGACAAAGGATATTCCTTGCTTGATAGGGATCTGGATTTGTCATCTTGGAGCCATTTGTTAAGAGAGGGCCCTTTCATGTTGGTTTTATGACTTGGTTTCCCCAAGACACAACTTGGCCTGTATGGCCACACGGCTTGGCTGGATTGAAGGAGAGTGTGAATGTGTATATTTAACACTGTTAACAATGGCCATTTGGAACCTGAGTTGTGTACACAGTCACGTTAGATTTCTTTGATTCTCATGTGGATGGATTTTAAATCACATTGAACATTTCTGTGTTTCAGTTTTGATCCAGATGTGAGGTCATTCACTTTGTTAACGTTTCCAAAGTTTAATAAAAAAAGTGCATTTTTTTCATGGATCAATTTTGAGTGGAATTTTAACTGCCACTTTGTTAAGCGTTGATACCTGATTTTTTCTGGCTCAATCTTTGCCTGAGTGGTATTGTGCTCACTGTGTCTCCCCAGCACTGTTAGAATTCACTGCAGTTACAACTTGCTGAAATACCTTGTTTCGTTCTTGACAATATATGTCTGACAGCATCTTCCATGAGCTTTCATGCGTTGCATTACCGCAGCCAAATGGTTAGACTTGCACCGGTCTCCAAGGTAATAATTATTAGTTTAAATGAAATTTTCTAAAAAATATAAATAACAGACTGGCATCCTGTCCACTTATCTAGACTTGCCTTTTAAAAAGATAGAATTACTATACATCCATGGGCTTAGCATTCAGTACAGCCTTGGAGCAAGGCTACCAGCTGGTATGTCCTTCCTCAAATAACCCTCCTTCTTAACCCCCTCCCTCTTAACGCCCTCCCTGTTCACCCCTCCCCCCACATCCCTGACACATGTAAGTGCAGGGTTGTTATTACAGTGCAGCCATCAGAGAGTGGGGGTCGTGTCTCGGGTGTCAAAACACACACAGCTATGCCAGGGGAAGACTACTGTCAGTTTCTAAATAATACATCTTGTGCCTCGTGTTCCAACTGACCTGCCAGGTTGAGACGGACACTGTTTTAGTGCTACAGTAAATCTGACTGGACTTCCTGTGAGTGCTGTTTGTGAAGGCAGTGCACTTATCTTTGTCGTGATCTACAGGATGCTTGCCTGGCAGTGTTTAGGCAGGTGTCTGTGTGCTTCTACATTTACACTGACATAATGCATACGTCAGTGTCGTTGTTTTTGTTTATTTTCATTGTCCAGCTGTTTGATGTTGTGTTTTGAAATAGAATTCTCTAGTTTTGATTGTTTCAGCGTGCATGTGTGTGGGTGGGTTGGTTTGGGAATAGGGGTGTTTTCGGGCTATGCGTGAGTGCCGGTTGCGTGAGTGAGGTCTTCTTGGTGGGGTGTTTGGTTGGAGTGAGTGAGTGATGCTGTACTTTTACACATGTCACAAGGACGTGTAGTCTCATATATCAACTGGGATCAGGCGTTTGTGGAATAATGTTTAGATCCTCACCACATTCTGGTGTCCCCCGCCGTGATATTGCTGGAATATTGCTAAAAGCGGCGTAAAACTAAACTCACTCACTCACTCATCACATGGACGTCTTGTGTCGTGAAGTGTACAAGTCTCTTCTCTCGTGGTGCTTTGTATGCAGTCCAGTTCGACCAGTGAATCATCGGTCATCGCAATCAATATCATGGTCATTGTCCACCAGGGTCAGTCTAATGGTCATTCATTCACTGTCCAACACTGCCACACCTCACGCGAGGATAAGCTGGCAGCTAGCTGATCTAACAAGGATCATTTGGGAAGCTGGAGGCTGGAGGTGGTGAAATGTCAAGTGATTGATGTGTACAGCACATTCCATGCTGACCCACTGGCTGATGGCAGAGTTATTTCCCTTGGCTGTTTTCTAAAGCAAGCTCCTCACACTGATGCCTTGGTCCTGGAGTTTGATATTGTATCTCTGCCACCAGTCTGAACAAGTCACATGGTTGAACACTGATCCAGACCCACTAAAATTTGAAGCAGAAACTACTTGCTACATTCTGTTTAATGGAGGTATTTGCTGATCAGTGACAAATTTACATAGCATAGATCCTGAACCTTTTGGGATGCTGCCGGTGAATGTACTCACTTAGCTTAATGAATGGCTTCTGGGTCGTGAAACTGACATGGCAATCAGTTCAGGTTTCCCCACGTGGTGGGTGTCACGACTGTCATATTTCCCCTCAGCTCACCTGATCACCCAAGTGTGGGAGCTCCAGATACTCTAGAAGTCTTCACCTGCACTTTGAGTCCAGACACTGTAGCAGATATGACTTGCACATTGTGTCCGAGAAAGTAGATGTAAAAAGGCTCGAAAATATTCAAGATGCTCTTTTCCAAGCACTGTAGTGATCATTGGTGGAATAGATAAGTCATTGTCCAGTATGTTTGGGAGCCTTGTGATGAAGGCATTAACTGGTCATGCTCAGATAAGGGCTTTCTACGGGCATAATGAGAAGGCATTGCTGTCCTAAGTCATGATGTCATTCTGCTGCATTATATGTCTCACTTATTAAACTGGATCTAAATATCTCTCATATTTAGTTTTTGAAGATTGAGTTTATGTTTGAAGATTGCGTTGGATGCTTTGACATCCGACATTGTGTTTGTTGAGTAGGAATGGAGCTGAATATGGAAGTATTGCAGCACAACGAAGGCAGAGAAGTGAGGCTACATTGGAATGAGGCCTTGAATCTCGATATAGCAACTGTATGGATAACCCTGATGTAGATTTGCTAGTCAGGATGTTCCGCTTTGAAGTCTGAGCTGTAGACGATGATGAGCTGGGAACCGATGGGGGGGGGGGGGACCAGCAAGTAATGTGCTTACAGCTAGAGCTGTATGTGGATGTAGCGAAGATACACTGGCAGGGAAGTGTACAGATAGCCAGAAAACTATGTGCTGCATTTTCAATTTGTGTGTGACCTTCACCTTGCAAGCTGAGGATGGCAGCTGTCTTCTTGGTACAGATTCAGCCTCTAGGCCAGATGCTAGCAGAAGAAACAGAAGGGATAATTGTTTCTCTTTTTCTGATTAGAAAATTTAATAACACAGCATTTGCAGTTATATATTTGAAGAAAACCTCCGGGGAAAGTTGTCCAAGATGTTGTTCCAATTTACAAAGCTGATGGTTTTTATAAGTAACCCAGCTTTTCGAAGTATCAGATGGAATCAGAATAATGTGAGATAGAGATGGAGGCTTAAATGAGGTTCCGTAATGGAGACGAACAAGAGGGATGGGAGGGAAAATAACTATTTTATGGTATGAAACTTAGCTTGAACAAAATGCTGTGAAACTCGCAGGAACTATATGATCTTGTGGATTTTACGTCTTTTTTTTTTTTTAAAGCTGGCAACTTTTCAAATAGCTCAATTTTGATTTGCTTGTAAATCTGTGCCTTTCTAAGCCATAGTACGGTTATTTGCAAGTGTTGTCGATATATTGTCACACTTCCTTTTATCTGAGGGAAACAGTACATGTTAGAGGACATTCATCCTCTGTGCTGTGGATTCTGCATTATGAAATGCGAGTTTAGAAATGGAGTTGAATTTTAAATTAAACATACATTTTTCATGAATTTCCTAAATCTGCTGGAGTGAGAAGATTGTTTGTCACCAGTTGTGTGCAGATCCTTTACCATGGTGGTCTTCAATTAGCTACATATAGAACTCTCTCTATTGTCAACCTGTTCATGCTGATAGGCACAAGTGACAGGTTCACCCATTATATAGGATGAATCTCTTTGGTTCAGAGGTTAAGACTAGAACCCAGACCAAGGTAAGCCAGGCCAGCACTTACCCAGCCGTTCTCCTCAACTCAGGATATTCCTATGTATTTCAACAAACACCCTATGTATTTTTCAGTTATGGTGATATTCCTCAGCTTATTGCCATTTCTATTTTTCTAATCACCTCAACGGGTTCATCTGTAGTACCTGACAGGTAAGACAGGTGAGTGTTGTTCTGACAATGTCACTTCTACTAGAGGCCTATCACGTCATGCCCTCCTCATCAGATAGCAGGGCGGCCCTGCCACTCACTCTTGTGTAGTGTGTTCAGATTGGTGGCAGTCAATGGCAGCTCCCTTCTGTTGTCGCTTCAGACTTGAACTAACTGTATGGAGATATATGGGGATAGTATGCATTTTTGTTTTTCGGCTTTTCCTGTGTTTTGATGTTTTCAAAAGACGTTGCGCAAAATACCTTGAAGAACCAGTTAACCATTTTGCAATGACATTGATAAATTAAACTGAAATAGAGGTTATTTGTCATGTTTACGTCAAACATTTACATAGTTTCTGTGATCAACTTTCTTGTTCCTCCCACTCACTCACTCACTCACTCACCGCCGTGATGTTGCTGGAATATTGCTAAAAGCGGCGTAAAACCAAACTCACTCACTCACTCACTCACTCACTCACTCACTCACTCACTCACTCACTCACTCACTCACTCACTCAAACTCACTAACTGAGACTGAATGACAGTGTGGTTGCGGTGTGCTGTAATCTGTGGTAATCTGTTTGTTCTCAGCTTCTCCCAGGAAGTCACAGTGTCTTAGCTACCGGGCTAGGCAGGCAGAGTTTGGAGGCTTCCTTTCAGTAAACATTTACAACAGAGCAGTGTCTTCCTGACTGCGGGCAGCATTTGCAGCTGATCATTCTCAGTACGCATTTTCTAACTTGGGATTTGGGGCAGAAAAACTTGGAAGTTGATACAACGCAGAAGTTCGCGGCAATAATTTCCTCATTGAAGAAGTTTGAGTGGCGCACTGTACGTTGAGCCACAGGAAGGGAGAATCTAAATAGAATCGGCTGCTGTACCTTGTCATCATTCCTCAGCAGAACCAACTACTGCCGCATCTTAAACATTGTTTCTAGATATGTTCACTGACCTCAGTGTGGAGACCTCCAGTTTCTGGATGTTCACTGACCTCAGTGTGGTGACCTCCAGTTTCTGGATGTTCACTGACCTCATGTGGGAACCTCCACTTTTTGGATGTTCACTGACCTCAGTGTGGGAACCTCCACTTTCTGGATGTTCACTGACCTCATGTGGTGACCTCCAGTTTCTGGATGTTCACTGACCTCAGTGTGGTGACCTCCAGTTTCTGGATGTTCACTGACCTCAATGTGGGTACCTCCAGTTTCTAGATGTTCACTGACCTCCATGTGGGTACCTCCAGTTTCTGGATGTTCACTGACCTCAGTGTGGTGACCTCCAGTTTCTGGATGTTCACTGATCTCAGTGTGGAGACCTCCAGTTTCTGGATGTTCACTGACCACAGTGTGGTGACCTCCAGTTTCTGGATGTTCACTGATCTCAGTGTGGGTACCTCCAGTTTCTGGATGTTCACTGACCACAGTGTGGTGACCTCCAGTTTCTGGATGTTCACTGATCTCAGTGTGGAGACCTCCAGTTTCTAGATGTTCACTGACCTCAGTGTGGAGACCTCCAGTTTCTGGATATTCACTGACCTCCATGTGGGAACCTCCATGTGGACTGACCTCCAGTTTCTGGATGTTCACTGACCTCAGTGTGGGGACCTCCAGTGTGGTGTTTCTGGATGTTCACTGACCTCAGTGTGGGGACCTCCAGTTTCTGGATGTTCACTGACCTCAGTGTGGGGACCTCCAGTTTCTGGATGTTCACTGACCTCCATGTGGGAACCTCCAGTTTCTGGATGTTCACTGACTTCATGTGGGGACCACCATTTTCTAGATGTTCACTGACCTCCATGTGGGAACCTCCAGTTTCTGGATGTTCACTGACCTCCATGTGGGAACCTCCAGTTTCTGGATGTTCACTGACCTCCATGTGGAGACCTCCAGTTTCTGAGTGTTCACTGACCTCAGTGTGGGAACCTCCAGTTTCTAGATGTTCACTGACCTCAGTGTGAGAACCTCCAGTTTCTGGATGTTCACTGACCTCAGTGTGGTGACCTCCAGTTTCTAGATGTTCACTGACCTCCGTGTGGGAACCTCCAGTTTCTGGATGTTCACTGACCTCAGTGTGGGAACCTCCAGTTTCTAGATGTTCACTGACCTCAGTGTGGGAACCTCCAGTTTCTAGATGTTCACTGACCTCAGTGTGGGGACCTCCAGTTTCTGGATGTTCACTGACCTCAGTGTGGGAACCTCCAGTTTCTAGATGTTCACTGACCTCAGTGTGGGAACCTCCAGTTTCTAGATGTTCACTGACCTCCGTGTGGGAACCTCCAGTTTCTGGATGTTCACTGACCTCCGTGTGGGAACCTCCAGTTTCTGGATGTTCACTGACCTCAGTGTGGGAACCTCCAGTTTCTAGATGTTCACTGACCTCAGTGTGGGAACCTCCAGTTTCTGGATGTTCACTGACCTCAGTGTGGGAACCTCCAGTTTCTAGATGTTCACTGACCTCAGTGTGGGAACCTCCAGTTTCTAGATGTTCACTGACCTCAGTGTGGGAACCTCCAGTTTCTAGATGTTCACTGACCTCAGTGTGGGAACCTCCAGTTTCTAGATGTTCACTGACCTCAGTGTGGGAACCTCCAGTTTCTGGATGTTCACTGACCTCAGTGTGGGAACCTCCAGTTTCTAGATGTTCACTGACCTCAGTGTGGGAACCTCCAGTTTCTAGATGTTCACTGACCTCAGTGGGGACCTCCAGGACCTCAGTGTGGGAACCTCCAGTTTCTGGATGTTCACTGACCTCAGTGTGGGAACCTCCAGTTTCTAGATGTTCACTGACCTCAGTGTGGGAACCTCCAGTTTCTGGATGTTCACACTGACCTCAGTGTGGGGAACCTCCAGTTTCTGGATGTTCACTGACCTCAGTGTGGGAACCTCCAGTTTCTGGATGTTCACTGACCTCAGTGTGGGAACCTCCAGTTTCTAGATGTTCACTGACCTCCGTGTGGTGACCTCCAGTTTCTGGATGTTCACTGACCTCAGTGTGGGAACCTCCAGTTTCTAGATGTTCACTGACCTCCGTGTGGGAACCTCCAGTTTCTGGATGTTCACTGACCTCCGTGTGGGAACCTCCAGTTTCTGGATGTTCACTGACCTCAGTGTGGGAACCTCCAGTTTCTGAGTGTTCACTGACCTCAGTGTGGGAACCTCCAGTTTCTAGATGTTCACTGACCTCCGTGTGGTGACCTCCAGTTTCTAGATGTTCACTGACCTCATGTGGGGACCTCCAGTTTCTAGATGTTCACTGACCTCAGTGGGGGGACCACGGTTGATAGCAAGTCCATGTACAGAAAAATATGACTATGACATTGCTGTATATCATCTTCATGGACTTCAATGGCTCACCGACTCCTAGTCTGTTGAACAGTTACTGAACCACATTAGTTTCCCTACTGCCTACTCCTCCTTGCAATGCTAAAGCCGTCAGGTTCAGAATCTCATCTCACTGGGGCTCCTATTCAGTTTATAAGGAATTGTTTATTTCTGACAAAATTATATATATTCAGAGACTAAGTGTTAATCTATTAATCTAACTAACTGGTCTGAATGCCCTTCCTCTTCTTCCCCCTATCTTCCTCCTTCGCTCTTCTCTCTTTCTTGGGCTGTAGACCGATATAGGCTAATTTCTCTACCTGGCTCACAGCCTCAACTCATTGGACACGCGTATGCAGATTTAAGCAACCTCCTCCTTGCCGTGTAAAGCTGACTCACTCACCCACTCGCTCACCAACTCACCGATTCTTCACTCACCAATTCACTCTCACTCACCAATTCACTCTCACCCATCCACACACTCACTCACTCACTCACTCACTCACCCACCCAAACTCACACACACTCACTCACTCACTCACTCACTCACTCACTCACTCACTCACCCACCCACCCACCCACCTCCTCCCAACCCATTCTCACACACACCCTCTCTCACACCCACCCTCACACCCACCCACCAACTCACTCACACACTCACAAACCCACCCACTCACACACTCACTCACCCATTAATATTGCAGGCAATGTGTTAATGTCCCACTGATTCAGGTTTCAGTTACGTTATGAAATTGGAATCAGGTTTCTTTGTTAAACACAAGCCTTTGATGTGAAAACAGCTGTATTTTCTCATCTGTTTCTTTTTTTCCGTGGTCGTTTCTGACCAAGAGCTGACTACAGGAGGGCTCGAGACAATCTCCCAATAAACTCACAGCATTGGTCATGATTTGAAATTTCATGAATAATGAAAATGTCCAATTCTTCATGAGACAGTTAGGAGAAAAGACCATTGTCTTCCATGCTGTGTAATTGCCGCGCTCTGCCGTCGTGTCAGGCTGTGATTGATGCGTAGTGTACATGAAGACATACTTTAAATGTCAGTCTTGTCACTGAAGTATTATTTGTTTTTGAAAAAAATCCTCTTCCTCTTATTTTCTAAATTTGAGGTCTAAAAGCAAAAGGAAGTTTTTTTTATTTGTTTTCTCTCGTCTACTCAGCTGTATAAATATGATGGAATACGCAGCCCATGACTAGCTTCAGGTAGCACCTTCGAGGCAGGTGTCTCTCGTCAGGTAACACTGCTTACCTGGGTTCTTAAAGGAAACATCTTGAACACTTAGACAACATTTCAGTGTTGAGGGCTTGACTTGAGGAATTTGTTAACTGGTGTTGTCTCTGATTTTCTGAGATCCATTCATATGCTTGCCACTACTAATTTGCCTGTTACGTTAAACATGGGATTCAGTGGACCAGGTATTCTTTGACAATGATGTTTTAGGGTGGGATTAGTGTATTAAGGCCTTTTACTTTTTATTAACATGTTCCCCCCAAAATGGCCCAAATTCATGTAGTGGTGAAAATGTTTCTTTTTTGGGGTGTTTGGTCTCTTTACCAGCTGAAAAATGTAAAGGGTTGCCTTATTGGTTGTCCTGAATCATCAAAGGTGTCTCTCCGAGGTATTGGATCTGTCCTGCTCATTGTGCCAAGTCATATGACTTATGGTTTGAATCACAGGTTCACCCTGGTTTGGAGAAAAGGCCATTGTCTTCCAACTCCGTAACTGATCTCAGGTGTGACTGGGAGGTTTCACTGAAGAGGTAAAACATTTCAGACTTACATCACTTGGGGCATTCTTTTCATAAGGCCCCATGATAAAACTGAAATCCTGGTCAAAAGTGTCCCACCCACTATTGATGGTAAGATGTCATGTATACACAGGTATGACTCTTAAGCCAGGAAGCCAGAAATTATGTTAATATATTTTTTTTTTGACTTCTTGTATGGAGGTGTAAGATGTGGGAATATCTATTTCAATAATTACTAACTGAGTTTCTTGCATACAATACGTAACCGTCCTAGACTATTTCCAAACCAAGCCTTGTCTCTTTGCTTGGAAAATATGAGCAATATAAAACATATCACCATCCCATTCTGACATTGAGAGCCATGACATAAAAAAGCAAACATACTTTTTATTCCTTTGATATCTAAGAAAAGATATTTTCTTTGATGTTTAACTGCATTACAACTCCTAAATACTATGTTTGTTTGTCAAATCTCTATTTTTAACAAAATGTCTAGCATTGAAGGACCAAAGCAAATATACTAAATGTGTCCCAAAGTAATATCACTTAACTTTTTGGAACCGTGAAATAACTTTTACAAGAAAAATGCTTGCATTTGGGGGAGAAAAAGAAGAAGAAATGAATCAATCCATTTGAGAAGAACTGAAACGGATTCTGAAGTTTCTGAAGTGACATCACTCGGCGTCCATCCTCCCGTCTTCAAAGCTCTGTAGTAATTGTAATGCGTTATAAATGTCATTGAAATGGGTCGCATACTTCAAGTCCACTCCGAGCCAAGTGATCCGAACTGTGTATTCTCTCAATCCAGCTGCTTCAACAATGCTTCTGTGATGCTTCAATACTGCCTCGACAATGCTTTTTACGGAGCCTCTTTTCTTCCTTCACAAAAGGTCTACGTAGGACACACACAGAACGGGCTGGACCTGAGCCTTTGATCTCGGTTAGTGCGTCTTGCTGCTGATGATCCAAGAGGGGTTTCATTTGTTAAATGCTCTATCATTATGATGGAACTGTCAGAATATCAGCCTATAGCACATGTAGCCTTCATTTCCTTTTAATGAAATGTCTGTCTAGTTGTGGAATTGCATGATTTTATGAATTGAACTCTGGAGATTATGAATTACTACATGGGCAGGGGGTGAAGGTGCATGAATAGTGTGTGCATGTGTGTGTGTGTGTGTGTGTGCATGTGTGTGCATGTGCCTGTGTGTGTTTGCATGTGTGTGTGTGTGTGCATGTGTGTAAGGGGGTGGTTGTGGGGGGGATAAGTGGTGGTGTCTGGAGGGGAGTAAGGCCTGTGTCTGGGAGGGGTTATGAATGGTGTGTTTGGGGCAAGGGATGAAGTGTTTGTCAGAGTAGGGGTTAGTGTGTATCGGAGTCGCATGTTGGATAGCTGGTGGCTGGAGTATATGGTTGCTTCAGGGGGAGGGGCTTTAGATCAAAATGGAGTTCAGACATGTAACATACACGGAGGGGTTGGCATTTGGGGAGGGGAGTGTTTCAGGTACCGTGGCTATGTCTGTGACAGTATGGGTCTGTGGCATATGGGGAGGAGAGTGTTTCAGGTACCATGGCTATGTCTGTGAAAGTATGGGTCTGTTAGACAGTTTGACAGCTTGGACAGCATGGCTGGACAAAGGGGTAAAAGTTTTAAGTTGGCCTTCAGATTGAAATCTGACAAGTTCTGTTGTCTGTAATATTCTGTCCTCTGAAAATGGTGGCACTTGATACCGGACTCTTGAATCGCTTCACAATGCTCTGTTTCTATTCACCTTTCAATATTTCCCCAGCTGGTGGCAGATCTAACGACCTTGACCTTGATCTAAAGTGTTGTCGTTAATAAGCCCAATTTGTCAGATTTGTTCAGTTAAAGGCTAATCTGGGGACTGTCTACGTGTCTGTCAAACTCAACAGGTGTGACTTGACTCCTTCAGCTGTTCCCACCACTCAAGATTTTGTCGGCATGACACAGGTTTCATCATTAAGCTGCTAATATGATGATCCTTTTATCAGGCCATAATCTTGCATGATTTAAAAGTGTATTATAACTTAACAAGTCGGAGAGAGTGATATATCTGCAAAATTAACCAATAATAATTCACTAGCCAGTCGGGCCAGTGACTCTGGAAATTTACTGGCCCGACTGGATTTTTACAAGCCACGGGCTAGCGGGCCAGTGGCTATTTCATACATTCTATCCTGTGCAGTGCTCACATGCAAAAGTTCATTCAAGATGGTGATATTGTCTGCTGAGGAAGAATAACCTCATAAGGCTTTGTGGGTGTTTTCAGTGGCCAACACTTGTGGAACAACTTTACCTCAAGTCACCAGGATCTCTTCCTGTGACAAATCTTCCCCAGGGCATTGGGCCCAATACGACTCATAATCACACCTATAATTCTATACCTTGTATGGAGATGTTTGGCTCCGTGCAGGGTTGGTGGTCACACCTTGTTGTGTCTGTGAGGATATAATGATATATATGTGCTAATTGTGCTCATTCACACGATGAAAGGAGCTGTGACACTCATGGTTACTGGTCTCCTCGCACCTTCAGTCATCAGAAGATGTAATCACGTCCTAGGTGAGAATCACTTTGCCACACTGTGGTGGACATGAGTGGTCTTCCTTCACCTTTAGTTGCAAGGTACAATCAGGCCATCGTTGAGAGACTTTCACACAGAGCCGATAATAGGGACTCCCTGCTCTTGTGTCCAATTATGAAGTTACAAGTACAATAGATAGGCTAGACAATGCCACAGAGGACAGCACATTACAGGAGGTTTGTGGGAAATGGGATACAGCATGTTAGACATTGGTTGTAGAGAGTCGCAAACTGCTGCCGATGTCGGTTATCACAACAATATGGATTCATGTTTCTCTGACATAAAACATCATTTACGATTGTCCTTCATCGAGTTTATTCCTACCAGGACTCGTATTGCTTATAGTAAACCATTATAGTGTGATACTGACTCATATTACTGTAATAAAACTACTACAGTGTGATATTATAAGTTATCACTCCGTGTCATCGTGATGTTATCATCTACCTTGCTTCTCTATAGGGCTGATACTGGGAGATAGTCGCAGTGCTGTAACCATGTGAATAATATTCTCATAGGATCCTTAGCAATATTGTGGGTAGCATTCAACACTTACTGCTGCCTTGTGCCTTCACCCTCAGTGGGTCTGTTGTTGATATTGCTGAGAATAGGCCTGCCCCTGAGTAAGCGAAGTCTATGTTTCACCTGTCAGGACCCAGGCAGCTCGTGCCATGGACCAGCTCCCATCTGTCAGATGATGATCAACTGGGTCTTCTCTGTGGGTGCAGCGTTCTGCTCTGAGTTCAGTTCTCACAGGTGCCCTTGGCTATGTGTGTTTATGTAGAAGTAAAGTCAGTTACATACCCATACACAGTTAAGGTACATTCAGGGGCTACTTTTACAAAGAGAAAAAAATATATGTTATCTGGTAACAGGGTGAGGAGGAGAGATATTTCAGCTGCCTTATGATTGACGACTTGCGAGTTACCCCTTGCAACCCTGTACACCCACCCCACAACACACACACTCACTCACTCAATCTGTCACGTGGAGTTAAACTTTCTTCAGTGTTGTGAATGGCTAGCCATTATGACGAAATGTGTGCGAACTGCATCATTGTAATGTCCACTGAGTGTATCACCAGTAGGGACATTGTAGGGGTATCCACATAGAAAGGACATTGTAAGGTGTTGGGACATAATAAGGATATTGTAGGGACATAGTAAGGACATCATAGAGACATTGTAGGGGTATCCACATAGTAAGGACATTGTAAGGTGTTGGGACATAATAAGGATATTGTAGGGACATAGTAAGGACATCATAGGGACATTGTAGGGGTATCCACATAGTAAGGACATTGTAAGGTGTTGGGACATAATAAGGATATTGTAGGGACATAGTAAGGACATCATAGGGACATTGTAGGGGTATCCACAAAGTAAGGACATTGTGAGGTGTTGGGACATAATAAGGATATTGTAGGGACATAGTAAGGACATCATAGGGACATTGTAGGGGTATCCACATAGTAAGGACATTGTAAGGTGTTGGGACATAATAAGGATATTGTAGGGACATAGTAAGGACATCATAGGGACATTGTAGGGGTATCCACAAAGTAAGGACATTGTGAGGTGTTGGGACATAATAAGGATATTGTAGGGACATAGTAAGGACATCATAGGGACATTGTAGGGGTATCCACAAAGTAAGGACATTGTAAGGTGTTGGGACATAATAAGGATATTGTAGGGACATAGTAAGGACATCATAGGGACATTGTAGGGGTATCCACATAGTAAGGACATTGTAAGGTGTTGGGATATAATAAGGATATTGTAGGGACATAGTAAGGACATCATAGGGACATTGTAGGGGTATCCACAAAGTAAGGACATTGTAAGGTGTTGGGACATAATAGGGATATTGTAGGGACATAGTAAGGACATTGTAGGGGTATCCACATAGTAAGGACATTGTAAGGTGTTGGGACATAATAGGGATATTGTAGGGACATAGTAAGGACATTGTAGGGGTATCCACAAAGTAAGGACATTGTAAGGTGTTGGGACATAATAGGGATATTGTAGGGACATAGTAAGGACATTGTAGGGGTATCCACATAGTAAGGACATTGTAAGGTGTTGGGACATAATAGGGATATTGTAGGGACATAGTAAGGACATTGTAGGGGTATCCACATAGTAAGGACATTGTAAGGTGTTGGGACATAATAGGGATATTGTAGGGACATAGTAAGGACATCATAGGAATTTATATAAGTAATAGGACATGGTTGGGACATCATCAAAACATCAGGTGTATTATTAATTATACCGATATTAATATGGAAGAGACTGTCTGTGGCCTGGGATCACAAGGGACACGAATGAGATAATTGAGCGGGCCTTGATGGAACCGGACTGTACGATAGCAGGCTGACTGTCATACAGGCTACTGTGGAGGAAGTGTCATTTATTAACGTGACCATCTCAGGAAGTAAATAAACTTACAGATTGTTGAAAAAATTCTGTTAGTTTGGCTAAGTTACATCAAATTTGCAGGGACATTAAGTAGAGTGCGATGTTTACTTAATAAATTAAGGGAATGGTTTGTACATACAAGTCCCGAGTTGTCTGAGGAGTGAGATGAGAGATGGTCCAGGACCGGTGCGGAATGTTGGATGAGGTTCTTCGCATGCATGTGGCCATTGCACAGCTATCTGTGTGTCAAAGGTTACCATTATCATGGTAACCAGTTCAGTGCTAGCTTGCTTCACATTGGATATCATGGTAACCAGTTCAGTGCTAGCTTGCTTCACATCGGATATCATGGTAACCAGTTCAGTGCTAGCTTGCTTCACATCGGCAGCTTTTGTTATTCCTACCATTCAGTACACTTTCAAGGTCATCCTGAGAACTTCTTTCAGAATCAATGTGGTGAGGATTAATTTTTGTGGTTAGTTGTCGGAAATTATTGCCATATTTTTATGGCCGGGGAGTTTTTGAATTATTCATTTAATTAGCCATGGTTTGTCATATATCTGAATGGCTAGAGGATGCAAATAAGTCATCACCAACTGACATATTCCAGGATGAGGTTCCAGTCTTGGTATGATGATGTCATTAACCATGGAGACAGCTGAAGTGTTGTACTCAGCTGTTTTCAACTGCAGCGTGGGTCGTCATGGAATGCAATAACGTGTACATGTTTAGAAACCCTCGCTTCATCTCAAGTACCATATTATTCATGGAAGTGAGTATTAGTGATCTTCATCTACAAACTTCCTTACTCCAAAACCCTCCAACCCCTGTGAAACAACTTCAGCTTTCACATGTCCTAGAATTACACTCCAAAGAGTTGAGGGATGATCAGGTTGATCATCGGTGTAAAAATGGAAACTGCTGTGAATGTATATATACAAAAATTAACTCCTTATTAACCTTGGTCGAGTTGCTTCCCTTAGTTCTCCCAGGATCTGATGATATTTGCTGAATTTCTAGATTTGCACTTCTAATGGTTATTGGCTTATTATTGACATCATGAATTGTAGGAAATGTATTGTTCAGTATGAATGTCGAACCCTTCCAAATAGTAACTGATGAAATAATAAAATGTTATCAAAGTGAAACAAACTCGCTGTCTTCACCAACATCCTTCCCAACTCTCCTCCACCATCATCGTAGGTACATCTCCCACCTTGCCCCCCTTCCTGAGTATTCCCATGTGTCTGCAGCTTCCCTTGCTGAGGTCACCGTAAGTGTAAGTATGATAGCAGACACTTTCGCCAGTTTTAATTACAGGGAGCGTGGTGGGCCATTATCTTCACCAAGGTACATACAGGGAGCACCAAGGCAAGGGAGGTAATTGGGGCGGCCCACAAAGCCCTCGGTCTGTCGGAGGAAGTACTGTTTATTCTGGTAATGAATTCCCCTATATGTGTTGGTTGTCAGTACAGAATCAACATCAATCTGCTATGGTTGTTCAGGGCTGTTGACATGACTCTTGTCATTCGTTACTCGCAGTTTGAGATAAATGGGTTTTTAATAGCTGAGAAAAGTGCTTGACAGGTGTAATAGCAGGATCATTGCTTTTCATTTTGAATGCTCATTTATTGTATTTGAATGGCTTGTGTTCATTTTCTGGGCAGTCGGCCGGATGTTAGCTGTAGGTATTACTGTAGACCAGGCGGTGCTGTACGGGACCAATCAGGCTACTTGTTCACACAACACCATGGATGATGGTATTTGATTAGTGGAACATTCAGGATTCATCATTTACATCCACATCACTAAACCTTTACACACTGGATGTGTCATCAGCAGAACCATTTTCAGGCAATGTTTTCTTACCTTTTATGGGATTTATTGCTTTCCTTGTCCTGTGGACTTACACCTATGGTTCCATTAACAGGACATGATTGTCTGTCCATCTGGAGCACTAAGTAGCATATTGTTAGCCATTCCTGCTTTGTGCAGTGTTGGTCCGACCCAAAACCTATTGCAGTTTTCCATGTAGTTTCATCTCCTCATTTCTATAACTTTTTGTTGAAACCATTCTAGCTGAGATAATTATGTCCCTTCACCGGGCTGGTAGCTAGGTGGTAGTTTTAAAGGCATTGCTAATCACACCCAAGTTCTGGGTTTGACTCCCATCCTTGGCAGAACTTGTTTATTGCACTACCTCAAGGGAGAGAGGGGCGGTGGGGTAGCCTAGTGGTTAAAACGTTCGCTCGTCACGCCGAAGACCCGGGGTTCGAATCCCCACATGGGTACATTGTGTGAAGCTCATTTCTGGTGTCCCCCGCCGTGATGTTGCTGGAATATTGCTAAAAGCGGTGTAAAACCAAACTCACTCACTCACTCACTCAAGGGAGAGACTAATGCTGTCTTGAAGCAATCCTGTCCAGTTTCCCACAAATTTGCGGCAACTGGAAAGTTTCTGAGAAGATGTGATGTTGATGTAGAAAACTGATCTTCTGTGAATATGTTAATGGTTCCAGGGTATTTAACACAATGGAATGTAGATATAATTCCCTGCACTGTCGAGGATGATGTTATGCTAGGGAAACAAGGATGTTGTAGCAACGTCTACCTGTAACCAGCAAAGAGATGAGCCTGGGCACTTGAGACTTATACTGCCTACTTCTCCACACAAACAAATGCTGCTTGTAGGACGCATGTTGCCGATGTGTTGCACAGCCTGCTTTTCAGCCAGTGTGATCATACACCTCAATTTGTGCATTTCAGCTTCTGTATTCAATGCTTAAAGAAACTGTTCACAGATGGCTATTCTTTAAGACTTACCATTTAGACACTGTAAACTTGTTAAGCTTAATATCATTGTCTAGCAGAGTGGAGATTTGAATCTGCTACGTCTACTGATGAATGATTCATTTTTGATGCAATTTTCCTTCAGAATTGAATATAAAGAGCGGGATTCTGGTAATAAAATAGTTGCTGCATTATTGATGTGTGCTGTCGGAAGCCATTATAGGTTAGAATCAGGGCTCATTTGTTACCTTTTTCTGTGTTATGAAATTTGATTTCATTATCAGCTGACTTTTAACATACATAGTAAATTGTTCCTTGAAGATTCTGTCTCATGTATAATAAATTAGCTGGTCTGCCATACAGATATAATTGATCAGGTGTTTTACAAATGTAACAATTAATTGGTTATCGGATAAAACAAAAATTCTGAGTCAGCGATTAGAAATGATATAATGAAATCCTGACCTTTTTTATGTTTAGTAAAAAAACACCCAGAAAAATTTGAATCTTATAAAAAAGTTGACATGTGTAATGAGTCATGATAAACGAGCTGAATCCCAATACGGTAGAGAGGACGAGGTTGTCGGTTTGACACATCCACCAACATTTGTGAATGATTGTTGGGAGTTTGTTGTCATCAGCACATTAGAAAAACAATTTTCCAACTTTTCAAATCTGCTTGAAAAATCCGTTGTTGTGCTTCTATGGAATTAAGTTCAGCAGAATATGACAGCGTTTTTAAGAGGATATGAAGCATTATGTGAAAATTGATTCCTGGCGTAGAGCAGCACTGGCAACTGGAGGTTTCCAGCAAGACTGAACTCCGTGTCAACACAAATGACATAAAGCCTTGAACAGTTGTGTGGATGGGTCCCTTTTCATGGACGATTTCAATATTTCATGTCGTGGTAAGAACATGCATGCAATAGAAAGGCAGCTACAACTCTGCCTTAACAAAATCCAAAAAGGGGCCAATGAAAATGACTTTAAGTTTTCAAATCCAAAACAAATTGTATTCACTTTTGTCGTAAATACAAACCACACAAGGATCCAGACCTATCTTTAGATGGTACTCCTATCAAGGTAGTAGAAGAGGCTAAATTCCTGGGACTCATATTCGACTGTCACCTGACATTCTTACCACACATAAAATATTTGAAAACCAAGTGCTTGAAGGCACTGGACTTACTAAAAGTCGTTTCAAATACAGAGTGGGGAAGGGATCAGACTACCCTCCTTCACTTGTACAGATCTTTGGTTCGCTCTAAACTAGACTACGGCTCCATTGTTTATGGTGGAGCCTGCAAAAGCAATTTAGAAAAATTAGATTCTATCCACCACCAAGGCCTGAGGCTCTGCCTGGGAGCTTTTAGGACCTCTCCGGTAGACAGTCTATATGCAGAGGCTAACGAACCTTCCCTTGAACAACGCCACATTAAACTTTCACTGCAATATATCACTAAATTACGTTCAAATCAGTCCAATCCAGCATACAATTGTGTTTTCAACCCTCTCTATGAAAACCTGTTTCCTAAACTGCCAAGCGTGGTTCCACCACTTGGAATCAGAATTCAACCACACATATCTGCAGCTATAATTGATCTCAATATCATAGCACCTTACCGACTCCTGTCTTCACCACCTTGGCAGATGGTGAAACCACAGGTCGATCTTACCCTCACTAAACTCAAAAAGTCCAAAACAAATCCTTTGGTGTTCCAGCGGGAATACAACCAGTTACGTTCCAAGTATGACACCCATAGATCCATTTTCACAGACGGATCCAAGGATGAGGGCCAAGTTGCAGTGCTACAGTCATTGGATCCAAGACTGTCTCCTCTAGGATTCCCGACAACAGTTCCATTTTCACTGCGAAGCCAAAGCTATCTATTCAGCTTTGACCTATATAAAACAGCAGAATCATTCCAAAAACTTCGTCGTTTTCACAGATTTATTAACTTGCCTTCAAGCACTTCAAAATGTCACTTCAAGTCACCCAATCATTCTGGACATTTTAGAACTTTACAACGACCTCTCTACTGGCCAATGTGACATCGTCACCTGCTGGTTGCCGGGTCACGTCGGCATAGCAGGTAACACAAAGCCGATGCTGCAGCAAAAGCAGCTCTTGACAAGCCCTTATCTCCACTGCTGATCCCGTACAGTGATTTCAAACCCACTATCAAAAGCTATACTCGGGACCTCATGCAAAAGAGGTGGGACACTCAAGTAGGAAGAAATAAACTGTATGAACTGAAGCCAACAATTGGTTATACCTACTTGGGTTGTCAGTCAAGACATGATGAGGTAATTTTACGACGATGTCGTATTGGCCACAGTCGGTTTACTCATGACTATCCGCTGAAAACGGATGGGGATGGACCCCCCATGTGTGTCTCTTGCGATGAGGTTTTCACTATCAAGCATATTCTGCTTGACTTTGTGGACTTGTCGTCTGCAAGGGACTCACATTATGAAACAACAAATCTGAAAGATCTGTTCTCCCGCGTGAGCGCTCATGTGATAGTGAACTACCTGAAGGAAGTTGATCTGTATCATAAATTGTAACTGTGTAATGTGACTAACAAATTGCCTGCTTTTAAATTTAGTGCTATGACTTTTTCCTTTTTTTAAAATGACAATGAAATGAATATATGTTTTTAAATAAAACTCATTTTGACTCTGTACTTACAATGTTTACTAATGCAGACTTGTTCTCGTCACTATATGGCTGGAATAATGCCGATGTGACGAAAAGCCCAACTCAACTCAATTACTCCACAAAACAATACACTACTTACACTGCAAAACAATGCAATAATTACAATAACTACAATACAAAACAGTGTAATGCTTAAACTGCAAAGCAAGATGCAAGAGCAGTTCTTGCCTGGATCTTCACAGTGGACAATGCATGGGTTGCTGAAGACCAGTTCTAGTTTGGATTTTCTGGTCATGCAGTCAATAATTTCTGCATTTTCCTGGTCATTGTGCACTCCTCAGGGTAGTGTATACTCTCACTCACTCACTCACTCACTCACTCACTCACTCACTCACTTCACTCACTCACTCACTCACTCACTCACTCACTCACTCACTCACTCATGCTTATCTGTGACGATCTGGGTCAGAATTGGTCATCCATGTTTGTTGTGAGAGGCAACTAACGGGATCGGGTGGTCAGACTCGCTGACTTGGTTGACACATGTCATTGTATCCCAATTACGGAGGTCATTGCTCATGCTGTTGATCACTGGATTGTCTGTTCCATACTGGATTATTTACAGACAGCTGTCATACAGCTGGAATATTGCTGAGGGCAGCGTAAAACTAAACTCACTCTCTCACTTATGCTGCCAGACACTCACGCACTCTGTCATGTTGGATGTAAGTTACAACATGGATGACATGCCAGTGTGTTTTCTGTAAGTTAAACCAGGTAATATTAGGCGGAGCTCACGGAAGCAGGTGTGTGGGTCCTTGCAGTGGCGGATGTATGGAGAAATTGTTAAGGAGACATGACCGAGTTTGCTGGGGGGCTGCACTGACTGCAGGCTTGTGTATATTGTAATGTGTCAGTTGGCCTTCCTTCCACGTTTGTGTGTGAAAGCTGCTCCATACATCTGGGGATCAGTCAAACGCAGCCGAGAGTGAGTGAGTGAGTTTGATTTTACACTGGTTTTAGTAATATTCCAATATTCCAGCAATATCACGGTGAGGGAAAACAGCAATGAGCTTCATTCATTGTACCCATGTGGGAATCAAACCCGGGTCTTCAGTGTGACGAGCGAATGCTTTAACCACTAGGCTACCCCACCGACTCCACACAGCCTGGAAGCAAGGGCTGTGTGAGGATATCAAGATGCGTTGTGTTGTTGTCATGATCAGACTTATTTCACAATGGTTGTTATACGTGACCCATGTTCTGAGGTGATGCTTGGCTAGCAATCGGAATACAATCGCTGGAACATGGAGGGTCTTACACTGGTCCAGTGTCACCAACAAAGCTGCATGAATCTGATTACCAGATTTGAATTTGGAAAGGGAAACCTTGATGTCTTAAAAAGAAAGCTGTACTTAAATGGAATTACAATTTACAGAACATTTAAAGGAGATATAGTCAAACACTGTGGTGTTGAACTTTGATCTGTTGAACTTTGCTTGGTACCTGCATATTCCTTATTTAGTGATCAATTTGCAGTTGCTACTTACTTAGAGAACTTGAAGTGTTTACGTAGGTAGCATCAACACAACTTTGTTGGAAGTGTTTACGTAGGTAGCATCAACACAACTTTGTTGGACTGTTTGTGAAAACATTCTCAAATTCTTCATTTGTCAGCTGTTTTAGGATGATGATAAAAAGTATGAAAAATATTGTCTGTAATGTGGAAAAATCCTTAAACTACATACCTACAAATATGTTTTTTTAGGTTGCTAAGCAACATAATGAAAATATGAATTTGTATTTACAATACTGGGCCATCACTATGAAATTGGATGGGTCTGAAAGTCGTAAAGTCCATGATAGACATGTTACAAGGAAATATATGTCTGGAGGGAGTGAGGAACCAAGCCCAAAGAGATGGCTTTGGTTTGTAGCCAGTCATGTTACAATATATGTATATGGCGGTGTTATGATTAATATTTAGTTGGTTTTAGAATTTCTTGAATAGCTCCCATCTGACTGCACTGTTTAAGGATCTACTGAACAGGAAGCACTTTTCTGAAAGTTGTAATGGGAAAATTGTAATAAGAATTGAAAAATGGGAAAATTGTAATTAGAATTTAGGGATTGGGAAAGTTGTAATGGGAAGATAACGATTGTGGAAACTATGGTATGAATTTTGTTACTGTGAAAAGTAGTAATATGCCTGTCACAGTTATGTTGTTGGTTGGACCCTGTGGGAGACACAGAGCATGAGGTCACTGTCAGCCCATCAGGGACCACTCCATTGAACCATGACATTTTCAGTTCCGTATCTTTGTTTCAAAGTGGATTGATGTTGCAGCTGAGTTATTCATGCACTTACTGGTAATAATAATGCTAAGTGTATGATCACGGCTCCATGTTTTTATTACTCTGGATCAGTCGTTATTGTCAACTTCTTAGGGAGTATACAGCCAAGCTGAGTGTCAGGTTCACCATCACATGACTTTCTCATCCTACCTGGTACCCATTAATGGCTGGATGAACTGATCAATCTTTCTAACAGAGTCTCCTTCCTATGGAGACACCACTTGCATCAGTGTGGGGCAGGCCCGAGACCTGGGGCCTGAGACCTCAGGCCAGAGACATAAGACCCAGGACCCCAGGCCCGATGCTTGAGGCCTGAGACACAAGACCCAGGACCCCAGGCCCGATGCTTGAGTCCTGAGGCCTGAGACACTGTCAGGAGTCCAGCTGCGGGCCATGACCCCCTGTCCACTCCCTCTAGTGTTCCCCTAGAGCACATTTAGGAGGGCGCCCTGCCCTTTGATTTTGGCGCCCTGCCCTTTTTTGTTTTGCCCTGCCCTTTTCGCCTCAATCCCAGTTTTTTCCAGCTGTGCTTGATTTTACAACAACCCGTGTGTATTTTCCGGATTTTATTAAGGATCAGGAGTTCTCTCCCTTTCAAGGGGAGACGTAAATTGTTTTGATAATGATTAGGAAATTGGCATTTAAACCATGGCGAAGTCAAATGTGTTTAGTTAAGCTTTACAAATCACAATGCCTACCAAGGAAAGAATCAAATGGAAAGAGAAGAAGCGGTGAAGGTTGAAGCAAGGAAGTGTCGCCGACTAATAGATTTCTTAAGCCCTAACAGGTATGTGCCTCTAAGTTCGTGTGATTTTTAGGCCGTTGATTTCCCTTTCAATTTCACATGCCTTTCAAATAAGACCTTCATTTATTAAAGACAACGATGTGTGAACTACATGGAATGTATTTTGGTACGTTTGGGGACCACGATATTCATGTGACTGTGCTGTTTAGGTGAAATCTGAAACCTCGAAAATATCCGCCATTTTGAATCCATCGGCAATTTGAAATTGATCTTGAATTATTTTGTTGTTTGTCCTGGGAAATGAAATAGTTAATACAGCTTGCATAACAGCTTCACTTGGTAGCCTTTGTTTTAGTGTTTACTGTCGATTTCATAAAAATGTAAGTCTTGAAGGCGTAGAAACTATTTTTCACGATTTCAAACAATGGGAAGCCACACCCTTGTGGAGGCTCTCCACAGTAGATACTTACGTTCAGGTGTATTATTGTGTGATATTTTTTGTTTTAATAATTATGATTGCAAATTTAATATCTAAGAATATTTTTGAATATGGTATATGAACTTTGTATTTTTTTTTTTTTTTCAGACCGGACGAGTCAGAGGTAGTTTCCTATATGAAAATTCAAGGGCACACAGAGACAGAGTCAGTTATTCCAACACAGAAGAAAGATGGTGGTCACAAGACTGCATTTGACACAAAGTGGCAACAAAACCGTCCTAATTAGAGAATTACTCAGAAGATGACAAAAGAAGGGAATGATGTTTTGTTCATTATGTTCTAGAAGTGGAACACCAAGGGCAGAAATGGACTTAATGTCGACCAAACACAGATTGAGTGGAGTCAAGTAAAGGAGCTTGACACCAGTTTCCACCCTCCACCATTTTGAAGACTCAAGAGCCTCAACTTGGAAACTTGAATCCAAACATTGTTCAATTACTGTCCATTCATGCAACTGTGATTGTCCACTTCTGAAGTTGAGGAGAGTGTTCTCAAAAAGTGAACTGATTGTGACAGATTATGAGAAACAGACTCAGTGTTCAAAATTACAGCGGACTTCTCATGATTAGCCTGAATGCATCGTCAGTGACCGTGAAGATCCAGGGGTAGAATAGGTCTTCAGCAACCCATGTGCTTGCCATAAAAGGCGACTATCTTGTCGTAAGAGGCTGACTAACGGGATCGAGATTGGTCAGTTTAAGCTGACTTAGTTGACACATGTCATCGGTTCCCAATTAGCAGATCGATGCTCATGCTGTTGATCACTGGATTGTCTGGTCCAGACTTCGATTATTTACAGACCCCGCCCGCCATATAGCTGGAATATTGCTGGAGTGCGGGCGTAAAACTAAACTCACTCACTCCTCAGACATTGACTTGAAAAAAAGTTGTTAACAGATGCTTGGCAAGAAAGAAAAGAAGACTGTAAATTGTTGTTTGCGTGTTTTGTGAAATTGTAAACAAATGTGACAACAGGTTAATGTCTGGAAATGCTTTTTTCCAAATTTTGATCTTAAAATACAAAATGAGAAGAGTAATAAATGAACTTTAGAAATAAAATTATAAGAGCATTTGACTTCATATACATTTTGTTATTGTTATTTTTTCAATAATCCTCACCAAAGTGCCCTTTTTAGATTATGAAGTGCCCTTTTGTTTAATTTACCCTGCCCTTTCTGAATCCTAGGGGAACACTACCCTCTCTTAGTAACAATGCGTGGCACGCCAGTCTTACACGTTCACGATTATGAAGACACCAGAGGAGCATGCCATGCAACCGTACGTCGATGTTGCGCAATTGAGGCTCTTTTTTCAATCCAATTTTGTTAACATTTGTTCAATTATTCATTTAAGTGCGTCATGTTTTGATTTCCTGGCAGGTGTAATGGAGGCCTGGTGAGTTGCCGTTAGCTGGACGTGCATGTTTGGATAGGGGACGTCTGCTTCCCCACCTCCCGTTAACCACACTGAATATTTCATCATCGTACATCTCGGCCGGCCTCATGTACTCACTTAACTTTAAGGGCACTGGCAGTTCCAAAATTTGAATTAGAAATTGATTATTTGCCGATTTGGAGCTGTATGTGTCGGAGTAGTTATGTTAGTGGCAACACTGAGATGGCCTCGGGAGTATATCAGACTGACATGGAGGGTGGTGAGACACCGGCATCTCCAGAGTACATCATGGTAGAACACACATCTCCCACAGTATATTAAGAAACATCTCCGTTCAAATTGGTTGGAAGTCGTCATGACTTGACATAAGGAAAGTAAGTCTTCCTGCCTGGATGTCCCACATCTATTCATAGTGACCCTTACAGAGACATTGTTGATATATTTCCGAATGAGTCAACTTACACGCTCACTATTTCTGCATGGCCCATTGATGCTCTGTGGTATTAAGTATTGTCAGACTATTGTGGGTGTTCACGTTATTGACCTTTGGTTTGCTGGCTCCAGGACAGATGGGGGCGGTGGAGTAGCCTTGTGGTTAAAGTGTTTGCACGTCATGCCGCCCCAGGGGTCGTGTGAAGCCCATTTCTGGTGTCCCCCACCATGTTATCGCTGGAATACTGCTAGAAGCAGAGTAAAACTAGACTCACTCATTCCAGAACAGATTGTTCCCTGCAGATTAAACAAGATTTACTCACTAACTCATCACTCTGTACCCAAAGGTATTGTTCATCAGTCTTTACCTGACTTGACTGATTACCACCTGGACTTGCTGACCGTAAAACAACATTCACTCTCTTATTCATTGGCAGCCTTGAACTTCACTTGATGGCAAAACCTTCCTGATTGCTCTGCAGTTGATGTTGATAATAGGATTGAGACACACGGAGAACGTAGTCAGATGAATATTGATGTGGAATGAAATTCTGAAATCTGATCTAAGTTTTTAAGTAATGACTTGCGAACATGTATTTGTAGAATATAGGGCTGGAAACATGAAGATCACAAATTCCTAAAAGGTTCTCGATTATGCCACGTGATTAGAATGCGTAAAGCACTTCCCATCAAATGATTGTCATGCTGGGATGTTTTTAGATTGGAATAATATCATATTTTGAAAAATGAATAAAAACTAAACATTGATTAAGCATAATATTCTTGTATTTGCATATAATGCATTTTCCCCAAATGAGACCTGATTGAAATTCATCATGACTGTCTTGAGATTCACACTGAAACCGAAACCAAAACTGTTTCTAATTGATATGCAAAGCATCAGCTGGGAGACAACCTCATCTCTTCTCGTAACCTTCATCTTGTCACATGGTACTTCATCATGTCGCCAGCTTGGCTGTGTTTGTAAAGATAATCAGTGTTATGGATGTAGATGGTTTGGACAATCAATCTAATTCTTTGGGTGTTTGAGTGTGAGACAGTCAGGGACACCTCCCAAGTTGGAGTCTGAACAAAGTGTAATGGGACGAGACATTGTAAAAGCTTGTCACTTCATATTAGACCACCACTTTCGTTGGCTGTGTTCACATTGTCAGGCACTCTTTAGTGATGGAGGTTCACTTTAGTGTGTCACATTGTAAGGCACTCTTTAGTGATGGAGGTGAAAACATAGCGTAGAAGGCACTCTTTAGTGAGGAAGATGAAAACATAGCCTAGAAGGCACTCTTTAGTGAGGGAGATGAAAACATAGCGTAGAAGGCACTCTTTAGTGAGGGAGAAGAAAACATAGCCTAGAAGGCACTCTTTAGTGAGGAGGTGAGATGAAAGGCATTGCAGGGAGAGATAGAAGGCACTCTTTAGTGATGGACATTGCACAAAACATGATGGAGGTGAAAACATAGCGTAGAAGGCACTCTTTAGTGAGGGAGATGAAAACATTGCACAGAAGGCACTCTTTAGTGATGGAGGTGAAAACATAGCGTAGAAGGCACTCTTTAGTGAGGAAGATGAAAACATAGCACAGAAGGCACTCTTTAGTGAGGAAGATGAAAACATAGGGAAGATGAGGAAGATGAAACATAGCGTAGAAGGCACTCTTTAGTGAGGGAGATGAAAACATTGCACAGAAGGCACTCTTTAGTGAGGGAGGTGTAAACATAGAAGGCACGCTTTAGTGAGGGAGGTGAAAACATAGCACAGAAGGCACTCTTTAGTGAGGGAGGTGAAAACAACACAGAAGTCATGCGTTAGTGAGGGAGGTGGAAACATTTCACAGAAGGCACTCTTCAGTGAGGGAGATGAAAACATAGCACAGAAGGCACTCTTTTGAGAGGGAGGTGAAAAGGCCTTATATAGGTCAAGGTCATGCTTTTAATTTGAACCGTACTGAAATTGTACCTGATGTAAATGTCAGAATGATTGTTACACTCATGTATCGTCTGCCCTTGCCAAACATCAATGTGAAGTTTTCCCCAGAGTGGAGTAATCTTAAGTTCAGAGTAAGTGAATGTTATGTTCCACAGTCAGCAGTATTCCAGACCCAGGGGAGACAACTGTGTAAATATAGTTACAAAACTTTGCTAACGATACCTCTAGACCACAGGAACAGGTATAAAGCATCTAGCGTATCGGCTACATTTCTGTGTCGGAATACAATCACTGGAAGACACACTGCTTCAGTCTGCACATATCTGGCTCCTGGTTCCTGGGTCATCTTTCCATCATAAACTGAGAGGTGTATCTCCACCATTATCGTTGTTATGCCATTACCAGTAATGGCCGAGATAGCATCTCCGGCCTTGAGCAGGAGCACTTTCTCGACCAGTCTATTTAACAAATACTACCATTTATATCTAATATGATACATCACAAGACACTTCAGTAAGTTCAGATTGTTCCAAACCACTCTGCCATCCTTCACAGACTTCACCCACTCTGCCAGCCCCATTTGCTAGGATTAATAATGTATATATACATACACCCTGTCTTAATATCAAAGGGAATTTATTAGTCTAGCTGGAATGGTAATACAACCACTTAGGTCAATTGTTTTCCTTGAGAATAGGTCTGCTTGAGGCTGTTTTAAATGTCAGCAAAGCCTTGTGGAGACATCCCTCACAGACTGTCCTCCGACTCCAGTATGGAGGGGGAATGAAAGGATTGTCACACGTATTGTTCTACTGAATCAGAAACCAGAAGTCTCATATCTGGGGATTTTGAGAAGCTCAATCAGATTGTGGGGCATGGAATTACATTGTGCTGACTTGTGTTTGATGTTTCTGATCATCAGTCTGCTTGAATATTTGAAAATGTGAAAAACTGTTTTGTGTTTTGTTAATTAGTGTGTTAAGTTCTTTTGTAAAGGTGGGTTGCATGAGAGTCTTTCAACGGAGGGTTTCAAGGTTTGGTTATAAGTGTGTGTTGTAAGACACGGTAGGCCATTGTGAGGGAATGCTGCTTGCACTTTTCTGTGTTGTATATAATCTCAAAAATGTACAGATGAGTTGATAAAGGCTTATCAAGGAGTTAACATGTTCATTGACAAGGGTTGACATTTAACAGATATGGAAGTGAAATGTATTCTAGTTATCATTGCTACTCTTTCTATTGGCTTGTAAAACAGACATAACCAGTGAATGAGTGTGAAAAGTAGAACTATCAAGATTCAGGTCAGATTAATTAGTGACAGCTAATTATGTCATTGATAAAATTAATTGCAGCAATAAGTGATGCGTCATATCTAAGGCAGTTCTGGATGGTCATTAACAAGCAACCACTAATGCAAGATAAAAGCTACAAGATATTTCATTATGCAACGTTCCATGTAGAAACAGTGACAATATTCTATATACTACATAAACAAGGTATATAATAAGTCAGAGTAACAATAGTAACAATATATATACTAATACAAATGTGTATACTGACCAAGGACAATCTGTAGATCTTCCAGATTGTTTGAAGTTGTATATATGGTAGCAGATTATTTCTATGCTATCTGGTTTATTGTTTGTAAACAGAAGGCTAAAGTTTTCTGTGGTGGTAAGGGTTTGAATGTAACTAGTTTGAGAATTTGCATCATCAGGTGGACAGGGTTTGGGAATCAAACCTAGTCTCTGAGAAGTTGCACCAACAAGCCATCAGTTGCCACAACAACACACCAGCAAGCCAACAGTTGCACCAGCAAGCCAACAGTTGAACCAGCAAGCCAACAGTTGCACCATCAAGCCAATAGTTGGCACCAGCCAACAGTTGCAACCAGCAAGCCAACAGTTGCACCAGCAAGCCAACAGTTGCACCAGCAAGCCAACAGTTGCACCAGCAAGCCAACAGTTGCACCAGCAAGCCAACAGTTGAACCAGCAAGCCAACCACCCAGTCCTTGCATGAGTCACTTCAATCGAAATGTATACATCGTAATACAGGATTTATTCATGAAGTTAGCTTCATCAATTTAGCATTACAAATTTAATAAAAAACGGTTGCTAGTTCAAAGAAAACCGACCCTTTTCATCCAATGTTCTTGACACAATGCACGTTGTTTGCAACAAGTTGCAGAGGAATATGAAATGGCACCCATTCCTAATCTGCCCCCAGAGGGCGCCACCTAGCCTCATGAATATGGATGCCCTCTTTGAGTGTAATTGCTAATGCACACCTTCAGCCCTTCCGATTGTTTCTGCCGACTGCTCCTCCAACAGAGGTCCCCGTCTCCGTCGCTGGGTACAGCCTCGCCTTCTCCAGTCAATCCCCATATCAAATATGTGTCCTATCCATCACTCGTGTTACACCAGCTGATTAAATGTGGTGACTTAATACCTTGTTTGTCCTTAGCGTTATGTAGTTTGGAAATTGTCAATTTGCAAATTTTTATGTTTCAATGTATTTGATACCATCTCATGATGTGTCTGCCGTCTGCTTGTTGCATGAGCAGACAGGGACCAAGGCAGATTACCAGTCTGACATAGGCATTGAAACAAGTTGTACAATGAGCTGTGTAACAAATGTATATATAAATACTTATTGCAGGCACAATTGGAATTAACCCATTGTTTTATTCTTAAACTTGCCATGTTCATCAGAAAACCTTCGAAAACAGTTTTATTTGACATGAAGGCTGCTGGTCAACTATCTGTTCCATCTGTATGAGCTGTCAGTCCGCTTGTCATATAAGCTTTGTGAGGCTCAACTAAGTTTTAAATATTGCTATCAAATTAATGCCTTCCTTTCATTAGAAAAATGTATATGAAATTTAATCTGTTTTATTTTGCCATGAAAGTCATCAAAATCTATTGTATGGCTTCAAGGTTGAATTGTTCACACTGAATACCTAGGCTTCAGTCAACGTGGCGATGCAAAATGTGAGGCTCACTCTTGGTGTCACCTGGCTGGAGATTATCAATGAAATATCGCTAACATCTGTGTTAACTGACAGTGACACCAGGTGGTGTTGCGCAGAGCAGTATTTGGTGTTAGCTGGGTGTCTGCGTGTTTCCAGAAGTACTGGAGAGCTAATTCCTGAGCTGGAACGGCCTTGCACCAACCAGTGCAGACTTGGGAATGTTCTAAATGAGATTTGAGGGAGTTCTTTCTGTGGTTTCAAGGGTAGCAGCTGTTAGTCATCGGGAGATACTCTGCAGGGTATTGTGGAGTATCACTGAGAGGTTCTCTCTCGTGTAGGCAATAACAACAACATAAGCCAGTCTACACTGTTGGCCTCTGTAAGCCTCTGTAGTTCTCTGTGCAGGATGATCACGCTTGGTTTGAAGCCGTCAAGAATGGAAGCACCTTCTGTAATCACCTTAGTATCTGGTTGTTCGTTCTTATTTGGACCAAATGTCATGTTTAGTTGTAAGGATTCTGAAGTACAATAATATGATTGAAGTTTAATCATGTACAGAAGAGCCAGTTCTTTCAAACACATTCATTATTGATTCATTATTGATTTCATGGATAAATATTCCAGTTGCATAACAGTAGTCTGTAATAATCAAATCTGGACCAGACAATCAAGTGATTGACGTCATGAGCATCGGTTGTGAACCTCGACAAGCATGGGTTGCTGACAAGCATTTCTTACTGGGCTCTCTCCTCCAGTGTAGCCAGTCATTTCCTCTGTGAAGCTCCTGAGCAGGTTGATTTAAGAGCTATGCATTCTGATAACAGGGGCACCTGCCAGTTGTATCTCCAGTTTACTGGGTTAATCCTTTCATCTTCATATGTCCCAGATAAGGTATAAATTCTGGGTTAGACGAAGATATAGTCTATGAAACCTTTCATTACTCATTAAATTTCTTCATTTTGATGTAGCTGTAAAAATATTCTGATTGTGATTGTACATGGAATTCGGACTGGTTTTGATTAAACTGTAGATATTCCTGAAGACAGGTGGGCTGTGTGAGGCTAGTTCCTTGTACACCAGACTGTGGAGCTCTACTTGAGAAATCTGCCAGTCTCAACTTGTTGGACAAAGCACCATTTTGAGAAATGTAATGGTCTCTATAGAACACCAGGGCCAGTGGTTGTATTGAGCAAGGGCCATTGGCTCTATCGTGCATCATGAATGGACGACTTTCCACCCATGGTGTAATTACGACTAGGGAAAAGTCAAGTCATGATCAGAAGCCGATTGCAGTGAAAAAAGAGATTAGGGACTAATTGTGTGATAGTACACCATTGTGTTGGCCACAATATCTGGCAGCCGATGAAGTGGTTGTTCTGCCCGAAGCTAGTGTGTGTGGTCCGGTCGACTGTTATTGTTTGCGGGCTGTTGAGATTCTGCTGGAATAGTTTACGCATATTTCCAGTCTCAATTACTTTGAAGATTACAGAGCTGTATTTTGTAGAACAATGAAGACTGTTTAGTGAGCTGGAGCAACATGTTGTCGTCACCAGTCCAGGATCATGGTTTTGAAGAAAGTTGTGAAAGAAGAATATAAAATGTGCATTAAATGCTCTAGAATGACAGTGTAAAATATATAACCATTTTGCTCCATTTTTATGGATGTGGCAATGTTATATGTTGCCCTCAATATGAATAACTAAAATACCCCAATCCCCATCCCAACCCCAACCCGCTGTCCCTGTCCTCACTCACTCACTCACTCACTGCTGTAAATATGATACAGAAGCTGCAATATAGATGAAGAAAGAGTTTTTTTGAAGTCATCTTCATTTTTTTCTGTTGAGTTAAAGGCTTCAGCTACTATTTTCTTTCAGTGAAATGTTTTGGGCATTTCCACAGAGACACAAAAGCTGAATGCTATAAAACACCTTCAAGTGTTCAGTGCACGAAAGAGCAGGTGCCCCCTGTTGTGAAGCAGGTGCCCCTGAGATAAACGAGCCTGTTGTACACTGTGACACAACACTTGCTCATCTGTCCCAAAACACAACCTGATGCTTGTCCTCTACATCCTCTGTGGGACATCCATCTTGTCCCAGGGACAGCTTGGAGGACCTGGTGGTTTGAATTTGTGTTCTGGATGGTGATTGGCTGGCATCATATATGAATCAGCCGTGGTAACCATTGCAAGATGGATATCAGACACTGGCAGTAACTGTATGACTGATCAAGTGTTACTGAGTGGAGATCTTGGCAATGTCAAGAGTTGATATTCAAACTCTTAACTTCAGCAGAACTTTTTATCACAAATATGAATATGATTTCAAGCAACGCTTCTTAAGAGTTATGAGATAGTATGTATTTATTGGTTGTAGCTCTTTCGATGTTTTTGACTTATCAAGGAGAAGTTGCCCTTTAGCTGTGTGTGTTTTTCTGTAGCAATACACCTGTGTTGTTACGATAGGCATATCCGGTTAGATTAAGTATCGCTGACAACATTGGGAACGTGAATGTAAACATAGCTTCTCTGTCTGGTCGGTGCTGGTGTGATAGATACTGCTGGACACCATAATCTTTACTTATTTCTTTGACAACTTGATAGTCTTCCTGTATTATGCACACAATCCGACTCGCTATATACTGAATCTACATCTACACGATCCAGTCTCATGGGAGAGATTCATCACTTCTTGCCCACAATAGTCTTCGATAAATCCAACTCCCAAGTCAAATAGTCGAGGATTACTAAAAGCAATTAGCCATTAACCATGGCTTATCTGGTCACACTTCTCATCACTCTATGGGCCGCGATGGCTCATTTCCGTTGGCTACTGGAATCGGAAAACGTCCTCAGCTATATTTCAAGCACCCTTTCCTTCTGTGTCTGTGACTTCCTGTCTGCTCAAGTAGCAATATTAGAAGACTGCAGTTACTGTGACTGCTACAGCGAACACTGCATCGACTGCGGTCACAACAGCAACAATTCACCATGATCTATTGTCTTCCCACACAATAATTACTATAATAAAAGACCACTTTATCATCAGATGTACTCTGTGCTTTTCCATGAAGGTTATTTGTTCAGAAAAATATAAACCTGAAGATGAATTAATAATTTCATGCAGTGTTTGCTTCACGCTCAGAGTGAGTGAGTTTAGCTTTGCCCCGCTTTTAGCAATATTCCAGCAATATCATGGTAGGGGACACCAAAAATGGGCTTCACACAATGTACCCATGTGGGGAATCAAACCCAGGTCTTCAGTGTCATGATGGAAGGCTTTTGATCACTAGGCTACCCCGTCACTCCCTCAAGTTCAGATCTCCAAGTCCCGTCTTCATTGATATATTACTTGGTTGTGGGGACGGTGGAGTAGCCTAGTGGTTAAAGTGTTCACGCTCGTCACACTGAACACCCGGGTTATATTCCCCACATGGGTACAATGTGTGAAGCCCATTTCTGGTGTTCCCTGCTGTGATATTGCAGGAATATTGCTAAAATCGGCATAAAACTAAACTCACTCACTCACTCACTTGGTAGTGGTTTGCCTACTCCAGACTGTTGCTTCCTCTTTAACGTTATTTCCCCAAAGGACATCGAGACTACAGAAGCTGGCCCATCAATTCACCAGGTTTCTGGAGCGAACACCCAACTGCCTGAATTATCTAAAAACGACCACTCACTCATCAACACAGGGTTGAACTAGTGCCTTTCACTGTTTAGATTTTCCAGATCTGTTATTCCTCTGGGGACAAAATCAATGATGCAGTATGCAAAATAGGCTTTGTTTGAGCATAGCTACAAAATGTGTTGCAGTTTTTCTCTTTAACCTTTCATACCCACTTCATCGAAGTGGTTAGTTCAGTGTTAAAAATGCCTCCAATCCATTGTTTCTGAAGACTTGATGCTGGTGGCGTGTAACAGGGACAAAAACACGTTTCTGTATTCTGAAGATGATCAGTCAGTTGTAGACGGAACTTAACACCTTTTGTAGAATATTCTATTCATTTTTCAGATCGCTAGATCAACACCTTTGTCACTAAAAATTATCAGTCACATGAACAAGATACCTAATATCTTTCAATATGTTTTACATGATTAATGCTTATATGTAGACTGGTGGTATTTCATTCATATGTTACTTGTCCTTCCTAATTGTTACTGGCCACAGGTTGACGGGTAAGCTGCTGTTTCCAGCACTATTTAACTGTAACTAGGACAATAAACAAGATATGGTATGGTACCATGCACAAGATATATAGAGGTATGGTAAACTATCTACTTAATGGTATGATATACAAGATATATAGAGGTATGGTAAACTATCTACTTAATGGTATGATCCACAAGATATATAGAGGTATGGTAAACTATCTACTTAATGGTATGATCCACAAGATATATAGAGGTATGGTAAACTATCTACTTAATGGTATGATATACAAGATATATAGAGGTATGGTAAACTATCTACTTAATGGTATGATATACACAAATATAGAGGTATGGTAAACTATCTACTTAATGGTATGATATACAAGATATATAGAGGTATGGTAAACTATCTACTTAATGGTATGATATACAAGATATATAGAGGTATGGTAAACTATCTACTTAATGGTATGATCCACAAGATATATATGGAGGTAGAGGTAGTAAACTATCTACTTATGGTATGATAAACTATCTACTTAATGGTATGATCCACAAAGATATAGAGGTATGGTAAACTATCTACTTAATGGTATGATCTACAAGATATATAGAGGTATGGTAAACTATCTACTTAATGGTATGATCCACAAGATATATAGAGGTATGGTAAACTATCTACTTAATGGTATGATCCACAAGATATATAGAGGTATGGTAAACTATCTACTTAATGGTATGATCCACAAGATATATAGAGGTATGGTAAACTATCTACTTAATGGTATGATCCACAAGATATATAGAGGTATGGTAAACTATACTTAATGGTATGATCCACAAGATATATAATGGTATGATCCACAAGATATATAGAGGTATGATACATATGGCATGGTAAACTATCTACTTAATGGTATGATCCACAAGATATATAGAGGTATGATACATATGGCATGGTAAACTATCTACTTAATGGTATGATCCACAAGATATATAGAGGTATGATACATATGGCATGGTAAACTATCTACTTAATGGTATGATCCACAAGATATGGTATGGTACCATGCACAAGATATATAGAGGTATGGTAAACTATCTACTTAATGGTATGATCCACAAGATATGGTATGGTACCATGCACAAGATATATAGAGGTATGGTAAACTATCTACTTAATGGTATGATATACAAGATGTGTCATGGTATGATATACAAGATGTGTCATGGTATGATATACAAGATGTGTCATGGTATGATATACAAGATGTGTCATGGTATGATATACACAGATGTGTCATGGTATGATATACAAGATGTGTCATGGTATGATATACACAGATGTGTCATGGTATGATGATATACACAGATCATGTATGATATACATACAGATGTGTCATGGTATAAGATGTGTCATGGTATGATATACACAGAAGTGTCATGGTATGATATACAAGCTGTGTCATGGTATGATATACACAGATGTGTCATGGTATGATATACAAGATGTGTCATGGTATGATATACAAGATGTGTCATGGTATGATATACACAGATGTCTCATGGTATAAGATGTGTCATGGTATGATATACAAGCTGTGTCATGGTATGATATACAAGCTGTGTCATGGTATGATATACACAGATGTGTCATGGTATGATATACAGCTATGGTCTGATATACAAGCTGTGTCATGGTATGATATACACAGAAGTGTCATGGTATGATATACACAGATGTGTCATGGTATGATATACAAGCTGTGTCATGGTATGATATACACAGATGTGTCATGGTATGATATACACAGATGTGTCATGGTATGATATACAAGATATGTCATGGTATGATATACACAGATCTGTCATGGTATGATATATACACAGATGTGTCATGGCATGATATACAAGATGTGTCATGGCATGATATACAAGATGTCATGGTATGATATACAAGATGTCATGGTATGATATACACAGATGTGTCATGGTATGATATACACAGATGTGTCATGGTATGATATACACAGATGTGTCATGGTATGATATACACAGATGTGTCATGGTATGATATACAAGATGTCATGGTATGATATACAAGCTGTCATGGTATGATATACACAGATGTGTCATGGTATGATATACACAGATGTCATGGTATGAAATGTTATAGTTGACATTATTTGTGGATAACAACTACTGTCTGATAACTGTATTCGGATATTTGCTAAAACATCGCTATTACAGTAAATTAATAAAGTTGTATGTTTATATTTTGTCTACTTGATCACCCATCTAAGAAAAGTCTTTCAAACAAGATATGTATAAAGAAGTTGACTATCCATAGAACTTGGTTTTCCTTCATCTATACAACTTCTAAAATGCCTCTCAAAGAAGATATGTAATGCTATGATCAGAAGCCTGTGTATCCGCCATGACATCCATCTTGTGTGGGATGTCGAGGGATGCCGAGAAATAGCTGGTCTAATTGCTTATCTGGGTACTTTCATGTCAGAATCATTGGAAACTTACAGAGTAAATTTGACAAATCATCGCATGTTTTTTCCAAAGCATAAATGTGGGAATTTTCTCACAAGTTTTCGCTGAAGTTCATACCTTTAGGTTAAAAAAAGCACTTTTGACAAATAAGAACTGTAGGTGAGATCTGAGCCAGTAACAGAGAGCCCATATCAAACCCACAGATGGACGCTTTGAATACATTGCACACAATAATCTCACTGTCAATATTTTTTTGCTCTTTTAATCAAAATATATCATTTTGTAGCCGTATGATCTGAAGTGTTTGCCATGCGGAGCCCGTATGCACAGCTCTTACTGGGTGTTCTATATGTCGGCTATTTAAGGCAGAATGGACCAGCCAGTCTTTGAAAGTACAAGTTTTTTTCTAACTAAGGGTTGTATTTGCCTTGATGAAAGAATGATCAAAGGGGTTGTAAAGTGTTTTGTGATATGACTAAGAAACGAGCATTAAAGAAATACTAATATTGACAGATGATGACGACGATGATGATGATGATGATGATGATGATGATGATGATGATGATGATGATGATGATGACAGACAGGTACAGACATAATAATTTCCAAGCCATGATATTGCTAGACGATAGAAGCATGTCTCTAACAGTATGCAATAGCTGAAGTCCCACAGGACAGAACTGTGGTGAAGCTGTGTTCTTTAAGATGTGGCTTACACTCAATATGGGTCAAAGCAACGCGCCCCTTCTATGTGAAGGTCAAGCTGAAACCACGCAGAAGCCTCCTCTTCTTTCTTCACCGCCAGCCCGTGTCAGTAATGAGGAAAATTTAATATGAATGATTTGACAAAGCGTGTATGAATGACTGTCAGACACAGGTGAATAGTAATCGGTGGGGAGCTGGCGGTAAGAGGGAGGCGGATACAGGGATTATGGGAATACCCCGAGATCAGTGGAGGGGGCGCGGACATGAAAACCTCTGCATAGCCCAGGAGGAGAGGCAAGCCACCAAATCACTATGGCAGTGTCACTGGGGAAATATTGAGAATGGGTTGTGTAGAAAGGGTTATCCAGATCAGAATAAGTTGTAAAGAAAGTGTATGTGGGGTAGCTATCTGCTGTTGTGGCGGTGTCTGTGATGTGTGGAGGAAGGGTTTTGTGGGTTGTCCTCAGCATTTCATGCTCGATGTCTCTTTAAGGCTGTTGATTCTGAGAGGTTGTGGGGCAAGGTGACTTTAGTGACGCATGAAATGTTGGGTATTCGGTTTAGAATTTATTTTGTGACAGAGAATGTTTTTGATAATGAAGGTTTCAATATTTCAAACATTAATTCATTTGGATAGATGATTGGTGGTTAAGTGTTTGTTTATTTTATTTGATTTCACACTTGAATGCCATGTTTTGGCGAGTGTCTTGTGTATGTGAGAAGAGCTGGTGTCCTGAGCTAGTGTTGTCATGGAGAGTTCAGTGCTGGAATGTAAGGAAGTCTAAAACTATACACGGCTGACTGTGTGATAATCAAGAGCAGTTTTTAAACAATGTAGTTTTGCCTAAGTATTACCGAATAATAACATTGTTCAGTGGATGTGGTGGAACACAAGATGTTTGCCTCATCCTGCATGGAAAACAAGATGTATGTCTTTAAGCCATTACAGACACATATCGGATAGGAATTAAATAAAAAAATTAATGGTCCCTCCAATGCTAAAAAAATAACCATATTTGGGAAGAGTTGTGATTTTCTAAAATAGTTTGGGAGGACAGTTGTGACTTTTAAAAATAGTTTGGCAAGTTATATCTTCAATGGCAGTTGTATGAACAGGCACACGACAGGAAGCAAGAGTTGAGTTTTTATGGCAGTATATATCCCCAGCAGCGCCAGCTGGGACGAAGTTGGTGCTAATTTGCCAGGGTGATGCTGGATGTGATAACGTCACAATCAGCCATGTACAGGCTAAGATTGCTATCTTTAATTACAGACGTGTAGCACTTGATCTGTCAGGCCCTTCTCCTCCATCATGTTCACCTACACTCCACTGTCATGCTGATCAGCGACGACGGCAGTATCTACACTGCAAGTCAACCTGTCACATCGTCGCACTGACGGCAGGACCATGCCAAGTGTTGTCATGTAGATGTATGGACATCTAGGCAGGAAAGAGGCTTCTGCCAAAATGTGAAAAAATATGTGCATGTAATATGTAAGAGAAATAAACAACTTTTTATCTGTGCTTATTGCAATGAAATGGTATGGACAACTTGGTTGCAGATTGCATCAACCTGAATTTTATAAATATAATGAAAATATGAATATTTTTTCTTTTTGTTGATAAGAGTTACAGATGAGCTTGGCTTAAAGTTGACACCTGCCAATATAAGAAATGAATGGAAATTCCAAAGATAATGAAATATTTTGATAACATTTGTGAAGAAATATAGTTTGATTTGGGGATGTATAGACATGCTTGGCAAATAATTGTTTCCTCCTCGGAATATGAATATAATCAATCATGACTGTCACATGTTCAGCATCACAACAACTTTCTTGCAGTTGTCACTAAAGTCATTCAGTTGTCATGGTAACATAATGGAAACAATGATGTAAAATAACTAATGAAGATGAGAAATGATGCAGTATTGTCAAAGATCTGTTTTTACGGGTTGAGGGAGGGTCCGTCAGACTCTGTCACGGAAGCAGGTCATTCAGGTCCTCTGGACGGCCAGCTCATAGTACTGGCTCCTAATTTCATTAGGCTTGCTAAGCCTACCAATTTCAATGTTAATTGAGTTACTAAAAACATGAGGCCTGCGAGGGTCCACGTTTCCTCAAGCTGAACTCAAAAAGTATAAAACAACTGTGGGATTCATCCAGGCATATTTTATGTCAATCAATAACTAGGAGAGTGGCAGCTCATGGGGCTGAAGTGGTGATACCAGCACTGGATAACAGCTGCCCCTAACACAGGGAGGATTTCACTGGTATTCAGACAGTATGGATCTGGGGCGGGGGAGACAAGGGGTTGGTATAGGGTGGGACAGGAGGTGGGATGGGACAGGGGTAAAGGTACTGTGGGGCTGATGTCAGTGGTAATTGCCCTGTATGTATCTGGGGGCTGTGGACAAGATGTAGGGGTTGGGGTAGGTGGGACAATTGAGGGAAAGGTGGCATAGGAGTGGGGATAATGGTAGGGTGGAGATGGTGGCTTGAGGGGTTGGGGTGGGACAATTGGGGGTAAGGTGGGATAGGAGTGGGGATAATGGTAGGGTGGAGATGGTGGCTTGAGGGGTTGGGGTGGGACAATTGGGGGTAAGGTGGGATAGGAGTGGGGATCATGGTAGGGTGGAGATGGTGGCTTGAGGGGTTCGGGTAGGTGGGACAGGGGTTTATGTGAGGTGAGATATTTGTTTGAGTTAGGTTCGATAAGGGTAGGGATGTTGGTATGAGGGGTGGGGCAAGTTGATGGCCTATTTAGGTATTATGTTGTTGCAATACATGTAGTGAACTGGACTTTTGTTTGGTGGCTTACATTGTGGCCTGTGGCTTGCATCACAATAAAAGAAAAGTAATTCTCCAGTCCACTGAATGCATGAGAGGGATACAGGTGGCCCAGTTGTCTATGCTGCCATAATGTTCCTTAGGTGAATCTGTGTTTGAATCTGAGAATTCTATATGTTTGTTTTGTATTCCTGGGTTTGTCTGTCTCATGTATCTTCTGTGACATTGGGTTTTCTTGGATTCTCTCATGATTCTGAAGGTCTGGGTTTGAATCCCAATAGTACAAAGTGTGAAGCCCATTTCTGGTATCCCTTGCTGTGATAGTGCTTGAATATTGCTGAAATTAGCATAAAACCCAATTCACTCACTCACTCCATATCACACTCACTTGTTGTGATATAAGTGAAATACTGTATAAGATAACCCCTCACTCCATATCACACTCACTTATTATGATATAAGTGAAATGCTGTGTAAGATAACCCCTCAATCAGCCTCTGGAGTGTACATCCAGTCGGTGTCGACATCGTCTTTGATGGCTGCTTGTAGTGGTGCTCTCGGGATCAGCAGTGATCAATGACTGATTGATTTCTCTGTACCAGTGATCAGCTGCAGGTGTCTTCAATCAATTGGGGAGGAAAATATTAGTTAATATTTAATGTGATTCAAACATTCTTATAGATCCATCTTAATACACACATCATGTCCATGAACCAATCTGGTGTGTCATGTTTTTCAAAGGTTTTGAAATTTTGAAACAGAGTGACTTGATATTCAATTTTTCTTTTTAAACAATTCTTGTAGGATGATCATAAATGTGTTCATGGATTCCAACCAATTCGACATTCTTTATCAGTTGGAAAATTGATATTTAAAAACATGCAAATTATGAGTATTCTTACTGGTTGTGATTGTGACCAAGCATTGGTGATGTTTTCTCCTCTGTGGTTGGCACTTGTCATCTCTGCCATTGGGTACAAGATTTTTTTATAAAGACGGAGGTGAAGATGAAGGTTAAGATGATCGTGAGGATGCTTGAGTCACCTGATTGGGCTTCGTCTGTAAATGTATCCTACCTACCATGGAACCCTGTCGAGTTGAATGAGCATCACGTCATTATTCCGACTCGGTATTCGACATTCGGCCAAGTCGGCCTCATCCTGACCTACATCTTACCTCTCCAGGACTGAAGGTACACAAATTAAATTGAAGTCTTTCCAAGCACTTGTGGTAAATTCAATTTCGCTTCCATCCCCATTTCTTGTTGGATTCCCATATTGAATTGTTTCTGAAGTTCAGTTAGGATTTTCTGAAATTGAAGCTTATTGATAGTTGGAGCTATCTGGACCGATTCTGATGTTCTGGATGAGGATCGGAGCCTGTGTAAAGATCTTCTCAGTCTTAGTTCGTCATTGCTGCTACTGCACAGTAAGCTGAGAATCTGTAGCACATATTGAACCAGAAGATGATGCTCTGAAGGCTCAGGCTTTCACAATAACTCAGCCTGAGAAAAGATGTCTCTGGAGCCTATCATGCTGAAGACCCGGGTTCGATCCCCGGTGGAGGCACCTAGGTTCGGGTCCCAAGATGGCCACATTTGCGTAGTATCCTTGGATAAGATACTTGAATCCACATTGTCTCAGTTCACCCAGCTGTAAAATGGGTACCTGTGAGGATGTGCTGGCAATGTGAGCGTGAAGTTCGTTGCACCGAACAGGCAGCATGTCTGTATGATCCCCAGGGAGTTGAAAACATATCAGAAAGTATGATAGTGTCCTATGACCGGGGATAGTGATGTATGTACGCCTTGTGCAGGCAATGTGCCTGGATATGAGCGCCATGTAAGTGTGACTGTTACTGTTGCTGTTACTACAATCTCATTTACGATTTCCCTAATTACCAGTTTATATCATTTCTGGTTGGGGTGTGAAGGTTTTAAATAAATGATTGATAAATTTACGGACTTTTAAAATTTTGACCCCTCATATAATAAAACTCTGTAGGTGAGGTAATATATTGTTCAACAAGTATGTGCAGGGAACCTATTCTGCTCTGGAATGACAGTGGAGAGAGTAAGTGTACGAGGAACCTATTCTGCTCTGGAACAACAGTGGAGAGAGAAGTGTATGAGGAATTTATTCTGCTCTGGAACAACAGTGGAGAGAGAAGTGTATGAGGAATTTATTCTGCTCTGGAACAACAGTGGAGAGAGAAAGTGTATGAGGAATTTATTCTGCTCTGGAACGTCAGTGGGAGAGAGAAAGTGTACGAGGAACCTATTCTGCTCTGGAACGTCAGTGGGAGAGAGAAAGTGTACGAGGAACCTATTCTGCTCTGGAACGTCAGTGGGAGAGAGAAAGTGTATGAGTACTGGGGACCTTTGAGCTGGTTTCAGGCCTTTGAATGACATTTAGAAGTACTACACATAAGGAAGAGCATTTTATGGATGTCAACTTTTATGGATGTATATACTCCGAAATGTTGTGTTCCTCGTAATAAAGAAGTTGACAACCATAAAACTCTCTTATTTTTTAGCTGGTTGTTTCCACCGGTGGACACAGGGTATTAATTGATAGGTATTCTTAGGCAAGGAGGTAAATATATATATCTCCAGTTCTTTCCATCTGCATGAAATATTTCTCAGAGCAGCATCAAACAATAGTTAGTCACCCTGAGTGAAGGAGAGTCTGTACATTACGTTATAGCTACATTTTCTACCAGTCTGGTACTTGAAATATTGTTGTAAGTTTGTATTTATGAAAACTGCACCTTGGCAGTAATTTTGTTAGTTTTGAAAGATGCATTCATAAAAAGGCAAAAACAACCCTTCAAAAACAAAGATTGAGGAAAAGAATGGGTGAGTGGACAGCTATTCAGTATTGATAAGACTTGTTTGCAGATGCTAAAAAACAAATATTTTATGGATCACATGACTTAGCTCATAATCCTTTAAATGGGTTACAAGCACTTCAATCTGTGATTTAAAATCCAGCCACAATATTTATTTTGTCAGGTTTAAAGCCAGGGCTATATATCTCCCAGTGTGTATGGCTCATGGGGCCAGTATTCCACATTCTGGTGTTGTGTAATGACTAAGGTCAGGGAATACGGCTGTTTATTCCCTTCAATGGGATCTCATGGGATCTTGCGTTCTCCATGATGTAATCATGGCATTTCTGTCTTCTCTTCTCCACAAGAAAGGGTGTGAACGCTGAAATAAAATAGCTCAACATAATCTCTGTTATATAGAACCTTTTGTTGACAGTAGAATTATAAACATTATGGTTAGTTTATGTCCTTCATAGGAGATATGGATTTTTTGTGTTTTCAACTGTGTTTAGCGGAGTTAGGTGTGCCGTGCTTTGATTAACGGGAATACATGCTACTATATCTGCTGCAAAGGAGGATCACTGACCAACTGTGGAAGAGATTGGAGCTAATTTGGGATGTTCGTACCGAGAGAATGTTTTCGTCTTATCATGGTTAAGTATTTGCGGTTAGACAACATGGGGTGTTGGGTGACTAGAGAAAAGTATAGTCTGTCTGTGCTCTGGATGGATTGTGTCACTTACTACAGCGTTGTTACTGCCGACGGGTGTGCAGTGGCAGACATGCCAGCGTTGTCACCTAACCCAGACAGACCACGTCAAGATAGTATGGAGTACTTGAAGAAGCTGTATTGTCTTCCTGTAAAGGAGCGCGGTTGTTAGTGGAGAAGCCGATATTGACTCCACGCTTTCAGTATGTTGCATGATGGAATTATGGGATTGTTTCCAGGTTTTGTTGCGTTACGTTGTAAGGGATTACTTTGCTGAGTGTTGTGAGGAGCTAATTGTGAGATGGATTAAAGAAACTGGGAAATTATGTTTTTCAAGATGGCATTCTCTGTTAAATGCTTTCTGTGGAGAGTCATGTGTAATGAGGTCGGGATTCATAGGTTTCGTGACAGGGCAACAAAAAATGAAGAGATTAAGATCAAAACCTGATGTACAATAAGATATGTTGAATATTTTCTGCATTTGGAGACTTTATTTAAAGAGTTAATCAGTATGATAGTGAAGGAATACAATTTAGATTGCACAAAACATCATGGTTGATTTATGTTCACATCAACATTGTTTTAGACAAACAAATTTCATGGGATTTTTAGACATTTTGCAGCAGAATGTGAAAACTGAAATGAATCTTGCCTCCGATCCACATACAAGTAGTGACACAGGAGTAACACTTTCAGTGAGATAGAACCCATCTTTATTGGCAAGTCCTATGATGACAAAGGGAGAAATTCACCATAGGCCTTGATAGTAATAAAATCCAGGAATTTGATTGAGACCAATTTTGCCCAGTGAAGCCCTTCCCGAACATTGGTATTCATATCATAAAGAGCGGTACTCCAAGAAGTATCTCATCTCTTTCCATCTTCAAGGGAAGCTATTAATTGGGGAACTTACATCCCTCCTTGTGATGATGGTGATAGCACTTGGAGCTATTAGGCTGACGACTAGTCTCAAAGGCTTGGATCAGGCTTGTAGCAAACCCAGGATCAGTCTTCAGGGTAATCGAATGTGGATCCCTGCACTCTGTCCACTCTCACTGTCTTCTGTCAGATGGGACTCGTAAAATTTGTTCCATTTAATGAAAAATCAAGCAAGTACTGTTTGTAGTTAGTGTGGTGCAGAGAGTAGTGCATCAGAAGTGTAACCTGGCTCTTTCTTCAGTATGGCAGCCATTAGTTCCGCTCAGGGCCTCGGCTCTGATTGGACTAATGAGGGTTTATGTTTTATGGCTAATGGGACTTCTCTGTATTTCCTTTCACCATTCTAAAACCTCGGTGTGTGATGAACACTTCATGATTGACTTAACAAAATGGTATTTTGAACTTAATGATGTAAGTATCGGAAGGGTTCTGTAAACAGATGCTGACACAGGCTGGAAAGCAGGAAGATGGGATCAAGTCACACATCTGGAATTGTTCTACATGGTGGCAGTCACACATCTGCTGCTCACACAGTTCTACATGGCAGTCACACATCTGGTAGCTGTTCTACATTGTGGCAGTCACACATCTGGTAGCTGTTCTACATAGTGGCAGTCACACATCTGGTAGCTGTTCTACATAGTGGCAGTCACACATCTGCTCACACAGTTCACACATCTGGTAGCTGTTCTACATGGTGGCAGTCACACATCTGCTCACACAGTTCTATATGGCAGTCACACATCTGGTAGCTGTTCTACATAGTGGCAGTCACACATCTGGTAGCTGTTCCACATAGTGGCAGTCACACATCTGCTGCTCACAGTTCATGGTGACAGTTACACATTCTGCTCACACTGGCACCGTCTTCCTATCTGCTCTATGCTTTCATTTACCTATGCATCTCTGCGTGGCACATTCTTCTCATGTCTGTTCCTTATGTCTTTTTACTTCTGCTCCTTACATTTCATAAATATGTCTGCTGTTTACATCTGCTCCCTATACATTTGATTAATGTGTGCTCCTTACGTTTGCTCCGTATGTCTGTGACTTACGTCTGCTCCCTCATTTAATAAGTCTTGTCCTTACGTCTGCTCTGTATGTCTGTTACTTGTGTCTGCTGCTTCCTTCTGTTCCCCATGTATGTCCATGACATCTGCTTCTTACTTCTGCTGATTGTAGCTGCTTCTTACTTCTGCTGCTTGTAGCTGCTTCTTACTTCTGCTGCTTAAATCTGCTTCGGACTTGTTTTCCTCGCATCTTCTCCTGAAGTGGGCTGCAGAAAGGATATGCGAGGAACTGTGGGCTAGGTGTGTGATTGTTTACCGGTGTGCATAAATCAACTGAACTGATGTGGTCAGACACTGGCTACATTCTTCACATGGTAGCTGCATGTCTATCATTGTAGCCACGTCTGCCATCTTGTATTTACGACCTCTGTAACCAGGGTCCAAGAGGCAGCCATGTTGAGGAAGGAGAAGGGAGTTTACATCGTGAGACAGGTGGTCAGTTACTGTACTGCCTCCCCATGGGTCACTCCAGAATAATGCCTCATAACTCTGATATATAGCCCCGCTCCGCTGTTAAGCAAAATAATGTGTTTAGCATACCCAGAGAAGAAGTACAACATTGTGGCAGATATATCAGTTGGAAAAAATTCTGTTGTCAGTGTAGGGGTGGAAAAGGGGCAGAGGACTAGAGAAATATATCTCTCATGGGAAATCTAGAATGAAGCTCTTTTGTTTCCATATGATATGCTTTAGTGAGCAGTATTTTTGCTGTCAGGCACGATAGGTTGTTATTGATCTCGAGGAAGACATTGTCCACCTTGAAGCTAGCTGAGGATAATTTGAATAAGTGTCACCTTGTCCTGAGGAACTATGAAAGTATGCATAACACAGAGTTGGAGGTGGTCCTCCGTGTTAAAGCTCTTAGCTCCTTAAGTGGAACCTCTGGTTGGGTATGTAATCAATCAGGAAAGTGACGCTGTATTACAAAGCAGTGTACAGTTTGTATTCGGTTTTGTTTATGCTGTACAACTGGTGCTGTTGTGTCGATATTCCTTTGACTTGGCCTGGTTTTTGTAATCATTGGTTAAACACTATCTTTTGCAGCTGTTGAATCCCATTCTGGAATGAAAGATGATTCTTTCATAGGGCTGTCAGGTTTAGATTCACCTATTGGACGTTGAGATGGTTTCATTGCATAGTTTACTTCATTTGCTTGGTGGGTGGGGTAGGCAAGTGGTTAATGCGTTTGCTCGTCACGCCAAAGATCCGGGTTCGATTCCCCACATAGGTACAATGTGTTAAGTCCATTTCTGGTGTCCTCCAAAGTGATATTGCTAAAATATTGCTAAAAGTGACTTAAAACTAGACTTACTCACTCATTTGCTTAACACAGCAAAACCTGAGGTTCAATTCCCATAAACTCAGTTAGTGTAGAAGGGGTGTTGGTGAAGTGTTCTTCTCAAGGTTCTGAGATCAGTTCCCAGAATGGACACCACTGTCTACCTCCCTGGTTTAGTGGTTAGGACATTTGCCCAGATTTGATCCTTGCAGGTACAATACCAATAAGTGGGAATAGACCGTACCTCTTGTTGCTCCATGGCGTTAAGGGACCACAAGAACCGGTGTTACTGGTGTGAGAAGTCTCTGAGTGGGTACACAGGTCAAACTGTAGCATGGAATTTCAGTGGTCGAGATCAGGCCTTGGTGCCACCCTGGCCAAGGAAGATATACATTACCCTCACTTCCATGTTTTATTATACAAATGTCACAAATCTGAAACAAGATGATAAACACCATTACATCTCACCTTTGTTTCATTCACCACAATTTTGCTTTAATATTGTCAAAAGCAGTAAGATCATTCTCCCTCATGCAAATACTTTTGAAAAGAGTGAGTTTGGTTTTACTCCGCTTTTAGCAATATTCAAGCAATATCAAGACAGGGGACACCAGAAATGGGCTTCACACATTGTGCCCATGTGGGAATCGAACCCGGGTCTTAGGCGTGGCGAGGCGGACGCTTTAACCACTAGGCTACCCCACCGCCTCTACTTTTGAGAACATAGTTCCTTCATTATGTTTGCTTGGTTGCTGTACGGGTAATTATGTCAGTGTTATGCTATAGTACCCATACTTAGCCCATAAGGCCCTAGTAATCATCTGGTTGTAAAATGTGATATGAAATATTATATCAGATTTATTCCTTCCCATTGTGAAAGGTGCTGTCGTTCTTTGATATATCCCGGGCAGGAAGTATCTCCTTTGTAGAGCAGAAGCATCAAGGCTTGTACAGAACATGACTTACAGTCGGCACCTTCCTGTTACTGGGTTTGATGGCGAGGCTCTTTAGAAGTGGAGCTGAGGAGAATGAGTCTGATGTTTGGTACAGTTGTGGTGCTGGAGGCCGGCTCTCTTTCTAACACTTCCTCCAGGTATAAATACACCTCTGTTCTCTTTGATTGCCAGCCAGGACATTTAGTTTTGGCTGCTCACATGTTGGTTATTGGCCTAGTTACTGGCTGGAGGGAAGATGTAGGTAGTGAAAGGAACGGAAAATGTCAGAGGTGTGCTTGCTGGGAACTTCACAGGAGGAGGAACGAGATATGTTTGGAAAAAAAAACATGCTATGTGAATGGAGTGGTTACTTTAGAAATGTTCTGAAAACAAATTTGAAAGTTAGAGATTTGGAGTAGGTGAAGAAAGAGTGACTTGGTAAATATTGTTTATGACTGTTTGTACTGTTCCTCTGCTGTCTGGGTGAACTGGAAATAGTCCTGGAAACAAGTGATTGATGGAGGAGGAGGAGGAGGAGTTACTCAATCAACCGGATCCTCCCTGAAGCCACTGCTCCCCAGCTTGTTGGATGCCTGTAATGCTGAGGTTGTACATGATGATGGGGGTGCTGTTGTTGACGGAGTCACTGCGATGTTGTACATGATGATGATGGGGTTGTTGTTGTGGGAGTCACTGCGATGTTGTACATGATGATGATGGGGTTGTTGTTGAGGGAGTCACTGCGATGTTGTACATCATGATGATGGGGTTGTTGTTGGAGATGTACATGATGATGGGGTTGTTGTTGAGGAGTCACTGCGATGTTGTACATGATGATGGGGTTGTTGTTGAAGGAGTCACTGCGATGTTGTACATGATGATGATGGGGTTGTTGTTGAAGGAGTCACTGCGATGTTGTACATGATGATGGGGTTGTTGTTGAGGGAGTCACTGCGATGTTGTACATGATGATGATGGAGATGTTGTTGAGGAGTCACCGGAGACATGATGATGATGAAGGAGTCACTGCGATGTTGTACATGATGATGATGGGGTTGTTGTTGAAGGAGTCACTGCGATGTTGTACATGATGATGGGGGTTGTTGTTGAGGGAGTCACTGCGATGTTGTACATGATGATGATGGAGATGTTGTTGATGGGGTTGTTGTTGAGGGAGTCACTGCGATGTTGTACATGATGATGGGGTTGTTGTTGAGGAGTCACTGCGATGTTGTACATGATGATGATGGAGATGTTGTTGAGGAGTCACTGCGATGTTGTACATGATGATGATGGAGATGTTGTTGAGGGAGTCACTGCGATGTTGTACATGATGATGATGGAGATGTTGTTGAGAGGAGTCACTGCGATGTTGTACATGATGATGATGGAGATGTTGTTGAGGGAGTCACTGCGATGTTGTACATGATGATGATGGAGATGTTGTTGAGGGAGTCACTGCGATGTTGTACATGATGATGATGGAGATGTTGTTGAGAGGAGTCACCGCGATGTTGTACATGATGATGATGGAGATGTTGTTGAGGAGTCACTGCGATGTTGTACATGATGATGATGGAGATGTTGTTGTTGTTGGAAGTCACTGCAATGTTGTACATGATGATGATGGAGATGTTGTTGAGGGAGTCACTGCGATGTTATACATGATGATGATGGAGATGTTGTTGAGGAGTCACTGCGATGTTGTACATGATGATGATGGGGTTGTTGTTGAGGGAGTCACTGCAATGTTGTACATGATGATGATGGAGATGTTGTTGACGGAGTCACTGCAATGTTGTACATGATGATGATGGAGATGTTGTTGAGGGAGTCACTGCGATGTTGTACATGATGATGATGGAGATGTTGTTGAGGGAGTCACTGCGATGTTGTACATGATGATGATGGAGATGTTGTTGAGGGAGTCACTGCGATGATGTACATGATGATGGGGTTGCTGTTGAGGGAGTCACTGCAATGTTGTACATGATGATGATGGAGATGCTGTTGAGGGAGTCACTGCGATGTTGTACATGATGATGATGGAGATGTTGTTGAGGGAGTCACTGCGATGTTGTACATGATGATGATGGAGATGTTGTTGAGGGAGTCACTGCGATGTTATACACATGATGATGGGGTTGTTGTTGAGGGAGTCAATGCGATGTTGTACATGATGATGATGGAGATGTTGTTGAGGGAGTCAATGCGATGTTGTACATGATGATGGAGATGCTGTTGAGGGAGTCACTGCATTGTTGTACATGTAGAGGGTGGAGATGTTGTTGAGGGAGTCAATGCGATGTTGTGCATGTAGAGGGTGGATGGGGGTGCTGTTGAGGGAGGACCGCCTGCGTGGTGTAGTGGTTAGAGCGTCTCCCCGGAGAGCGGAAGGTCGCGGGTTCGATCCCCGACTGCATCATACCAAAAGACGTTAAAATATGGTTCTTATTGGTCCCTGACTGGCGTTCGTCATTAATGGGTACAACAAGGACTGGTCGGCTGGAGTCAGTATATTGTATCTGAGTGGGGTATTCATGCTTCACTGCGGCATGGTATCTCTGTGAGCTAGCACTATAAAACCAGCTTAAGTCTGGGCTAGTACAAGCAGCCGCACATACACATACACACGCATGCACGTCGTCATATGAGCGAAATATTCTCAAGCATGACATTAAACCCAATTTCACCTCACCTCACCTGTTGAGGGAGTCACTGCATTGTTGTACATGTAGAGGGTGGGGATGCTGTTGAGGGAGTCACTGCGATGTTATACATCAAGTATCAGATGCTGGTGAAGGTGAAGCAGAGAACAGTCCACCAGGATTCTGTGTGATGGCCAGATGCATTGTGGGTTACCAGGAATTGTGTGTGATGGAGAGCGGGTAATGATCCTGAAAAAAGAGTCAAACTTTCCGACAAACTTCTTAAGCTGTGTGAAGATATAAATGAGAGCTCTCTTTCACATGCTTCCTATATATCTGTTAATGGTGGGTTGAAGATAAAAGCTGTTCTTTGGTCTTTTAGTTTGGAAATGAAATTAAGTGTCTGTAACATTTACACGAGGTCTGCACCTTGGATGTGTCAGCTTATTAGATGAACCCTCGGATAGGACGACTCTCATGTACTGAGTTTGATTAATTGAAGTTTGCGTGGAATTTGTGAAGCCATGCTACTAAATGAACCACCTGCTGTCTTCAAGGAAAAAAGGAAAAAGACATTAACTGTGTTGGGGATGGTGCCGAGATATCAAAAAAAGAATTGAAGAATTCAGGGATGGGTCACATGCTCTCCTGAACTGGAGGAGATTCTCAGTCAAGATGCACCATCGGCTAAATCTACCTAGTTTCACTGCTTGTTTGAATCATTTGGTTTATTGTAACATAAGTAGATGTTGATGGACTGCAAATATTCTTGCCTCAATTTCACAGTTTGAATTCATGTTTTTCCTTTCCCTGTATTGCTGAATCAGCAGGTGTTTGTGTGTAGCAACAGTTCATTGGAGTTACATCCCCTTTATGTGGCAGGATATTATGATGATATATTCGAATCCTGGAGTTACCTGAATGATGTGTAAATGTCTATCATCTGCATCACTTCTCACCTCAAATGAGCTGATACTGTGATATAACTGAAATATCCCCACATCAAGCTGACACACAGTGATATAACTGAAATATCCCCACATCAAACTGACTCCCCATGTCAGGCCCTGTTATAACTGAAATATCCCCATGTCAAGCTGACACACAGTGATATAACTGAAATATCCCCACATCAAACTGACAGGCCCTGTTATAACTGAAATATCCCCACATCAAGCTGACACACAGTGATATAACTGAAATATCCCCACATCAAACTGACAGGCCCTGCTGAGCTGACACACAGTGATATAACTGAAATATCACACAGTGATATAACACATCAAACTGACAGGCCCTGTTATAACTGAAATATCCCCACATCAAGCTGACACACAGTGATATAACTGAAATATCCCCACATCAAACTGACAGGCCCTGTTATAACTGAAATATCCCCACATCAGACACTGGCTGACACACAGTGATATAACTGAAATATCCCCACATCAAACTGACAGGCCCTGATATAACTGAAATATCCCCACATCAAACTGCCAGGCCCTGTTATAACTGAAATATCCCCACATCAAGCTGACACTGGTATAACTATAGCAGTGAACATGTAGCATGACCTCAGCCTGATGATGTACCTGTCGCGTGATGCAAGCCTTTGTGTGGATGTGTTACCTGATCACTGCTCGGATCGGGCCATCTTTGAAACTGTGTCTGAATGCCGTGCTCGCTAATAGACAGGACTACTTGAAAACTGTCTTCACCTGATACTCAGCTCAGTCTACAGGTTCTGAGTTAAGATCTGGACCCACCTTTATACACTTGAGGGAACATGTCTGTGTGCACATCGGAGATTTTGTCAGGAATATGCCTGACTCTGCATAGAACTGATACAATCAGTTCCTGCCTCGAAAATATAACTGATTTTAATTTTTTTATCTAATCTTACACATAATCATTCTCCTTCTGTGTTGGTAGAATTTCACAGTAGTGAACCCTATAGAATCGTTGATCCAGGAGACATTGATATGGGAATGCATTCAACATGGTGCTGAGTAGCCAAATTAGAAGATTCCCTATGCTGTTGTCAGTTGATCAAGAGTCATTGCACAGGATATCAGTTAATTTTAATTGCTTGTAAATCTTAATTACTGCACAGCTCACTCTGTGAAATAAACACCAGGGCGAAATAAACACCAGGGCAAAATAAACACCAGGGCAAAATAAACACCAGGGCGAAATAAACAGCACTTTACTCAATCAACTAGTGATGCTGTGTGAACGTTGCTGTTAGTACACTGCTCATATTATGTATCTGTACCACTGTGGGAATCCAGGTTAGAGTTCCCTGTACATCTTGGTTGGTCCTTGTACTAACAGCATGAAGTGGTGGTGCTCACTATGTCCATCACTAGGTCTCGGGTTCTGTCTTCATTGTTGGAAACCCGTGAAGATCCGGGTTAGAACTGATATTCTTGTCGCAAGAGGCAACTTATTTGGTGGACACATGTCATCGTATCTCAATTGCGTAGATCGATGCTCATACTGTTGATCACTGGATTGTCTGGTCCAGACTCGATTATTTACAGACTGGCACCATATAGCTGGAATATTGCAGAATGCGGCGTAAAACTAAACTCACTCACTCAATTATTGGCAAGTATAACAACACCTCTGTATATGTACCTGTATATGTTGATATAAATATGGAGCATATGCCTTTACCCTGATAAAACATCTGATCGTCTGGACTTCAGTTGGTCGCAGAAAGAGACAAATGAAAGAGTTTCATTGCTGTTTAGTAAAAAATAAATCTGCACAATTTGATACAAGGTAATTGAAAAGATGTCAATAAATCAATCAAGTGGTCCTTGCATAATGACAATAATGACAAAGACAAGATTGAGACAGTGGTAAATCAGCTGTAATGTTCTGTATCCTTAATGCCTGACCGGCTCATTGATTTACAGCCTTGTTAAAGCTTCAGTTGGAGACTGGTGATTGGGATTAGCAGTGAGCTGAGGTGCTCCATGCTGCCAGGCCACATTCTTAATGTGTTGCCTAAACTTAAATGGCTGAAATTAGGCTATAAAATCAATATTTAAAAGGTATTGATTGGAACATGTTATCAAATGTTAATGATCATGAGTCAGTGTCATATGATGTTACTGTCAAGTAGCTTTTGTTATGATTCATAAAATTGATGTTATGAACGTGAGTGATGTGCGATTGCCATTTGAAAATGTCAGGAAGAAAAAAAAAGTTCATTTCAATGCAGGGGTGACCTAGACATCTAAGGTGCCACAATTTGCTGAGTTGCTTCCCTTGGTGGGGTAGCCTAGTGGTTAAAGTGGTCACTCGTCACGTGGTTTGACTCCCCACATGGTTACAATGTGTGAAGCCCATTTCTGGTGTCCCCTACCGTGATATTGCTGGAATATTGCTAAAAGCGTTGTCAAACCATACTTATTCACTTGATATTGCAGGAATATTGCTGAAAGCAGCGGAAAACCATACTTACTCATTCCACAACAATACAACTGTAAACTCTTTCAGAGCAGGACCAGTTCAGTTCTTGAGGCTAGTGTAGACTAATTACTAGTCTCTGAAATGAACATATTTTACTGACAAAAAATTTCATAGTAAAAAAATAAAATATAATGAAAAGGAGCCCTGAGACTTTCTCCTGAAGCTGTGGAAATCTAGACTTGCCACATTTTCTAGACATGCGTGGGCTTTCTTGGATATATTTGCTTCAGGGTCTGTACGAGAGACTAAGGATAGTGCTGAGTGTCCCCATCGCCCACTTCGTTCCCCACCTCTGATTGTGCTCAGCATCTTTCACTAGCCACTCCCTGACTTGGTGCACAGACTCAGTTATTTTAGGGAAGCAATTTCAGATGAAAGAAACTATTTGATTATGACATGTTGAGAGATATGGCTGAAGGTTTAAGAGCTAGGCATGTGTGTTGAGGTATTAGTATATCAGCGTTTTTAAGTGGGGATGATAGTGAAGGTTGAGACTCCACGAGGAACAGTTCCTTCAAGAGTAACAGACCTGTTTTCTTGTGAAACTAAAGGAGATAGTTTGTCTCCTTACACACATGTATTATAGAGCGGCAGTGACTCAACCAGCAGTTGTTTCAATGGAAAGGATTGTTGTTGATGGAGTTTCAATGAAATGGGTTGTTGTGGAAGGAGTTTAGATATGATCTCGAAGTCTGCACTCAATAAGGTCGACATATAGGTTATTAGCAAGTAGATGTTTGAATTTATCTCATATCTCAGTTTGTTTTGACAAAGTGAATGTTTGGTGATAGTCATCGTGATCAGACTGGTGGGGGGTGGGGGGGAATTCAGTGTTTATTTACACAGTCGGAAATAGTTGCGTGGTCAGGCTCCTCCAGATACCCAGACACTTGATGCCTGCTTTTTATGGGTTCAGTTTTGTGGATGTTTTGAAAATCACAGATTTGATGCATCATAATATGTAAATTCAAAGTTGTGGCTGTTCGAGGTTTGGGTCGGAGGTTAACCCTGTTTAGCATTTACAAATTTATGCCTGACCAAAATTATATTTTGTAAGGTAATTTTATATCGATTTGGGCCATTAATTTCTGACTGATTCTTGTGCTTACGTAAACTTTCTGTACAATCACTGTCAGTGCCAATGAATGGATATTTAAAACTATGTGAGATTTATAAGAATTAGTTTTCTGTTCAGAACATCCTTTATAATATGAAATAGATGTTTGAGATGTTCATTTAGTTAATATTTTGTGTGAATAAATGTCGGCAGTTTGTCTCCTGTTGGACCAGACAACCTCATTGCTGATTTCCTTTAGGAATACATGTTGCTCGACCTCAGATGCTGCCCTTCGTAGTCAGTCCACAGGAAGCTACTAGTCAGAGGTCATCATTATTTCAACTTGGTTTTCTGATTTCCTAAGTTTATAAAAGTAAAAGCAACACTGTATATTTATGATTGAGTTTGATACAAGTATGTTGACAATTATACAGACTTACTATAAACAAACCAGTCAAGTTGATATTGAGAGAAACAACAGGATCCAGGCTGGAAATACAACAGAGGCCTTTCTGTCTCTCAGGGAACGAGAGTTCACAGGGGAGGCTACTCTGTTCAAGTGCTTTCTTTTAAGTAGCTGCCATTAGGCTTATGATGAGTTGAGTGGATTTGAATGTTTAGACTCTGCTGTTGAAATGTTTTTAAACAAATTAATTGGACGACCATTTGACCTGCCAGGTTGCCAGACAGTTGGTAATGTCGAAGCACAGTAGGCTACCACAAACAGATAGCAGGGGAGAGTGGGGGCACAGTAGGCTACCACAAACAGATAGCAGGGGAGAGTGGGGGCACAGTAGGCTACCACAAACAGATAGCAGGGGAGAGTGGGGGCACAGTAGGCTACCACAAACAGATAGCAGGGGAGAGTGGGGGCACAGTAGGCTACCACAAACAGATAGCAGGGGAGAGTGGGGGTTCCACAAAGTAAAACTATTTGGCTTAGAGAGGGGTGCAGTGTAATAGTCCTAGTCTCCATTATGTGCCAGAGTCATTCTGGGGTCCCTCAACAGAGATGGGAATAAGAAGGTCCCCTTTACATCTGTTGGTCAATGGGATTTGACGTGAGTCACATAGTTCCCTTTCCATGTGTTTGGTATACAGAGGCCCAAGATTTAATCTGGAGCAGAATAGGTCCCCTGTGCTTCTGTTTGTGGTACAGTGGTTTGAGGATTAATATACTTTTGGGGTTACCGTAATTGGAAAACACCTGCGATCTGCATCAAATGTGGGTTCGTTCCCCTGACCTAAGGCTGGTATTCTAAAATGTATTTCATATATGGCTTAACTCAATTTACCATGGTTGAGTCTTGAAAATACTTGTACAAACTTAGATCAAATTTAACTCCTTTGAAGGAAACTAAATTGAAAAAAACTCAACAGAATTAACAAACCACACTAGCAATCAACATTCACAAAAACTTCCAAGGTCAAATAAGTTTGATGCACAGCAGTGCACATTTACACTGCCATTAAGTATAATCAGTCAATCTCCGCACTGATTCATCAGCATGTGACATTTTCCTTCTGAAACATTAGCTTGCTTTAGTGTATTACATATGCTACAGTGACTTCCAGCAACCAGTGCTGGCAGCTTGGTAAATAATGCAAATTGAATTGCAGACCAGTTTGCATGGCCTAATCGACACACGCATAACGTGGGTCTCGCAGTATAATGAAACCAACTACACAATGTACACTGTGCAAGCTTCATCACACAAATACCAGTGTGAATAATTGTGGCTGCCTTGTTGGTAAATAATGGAAATTGAATCGCATGCGTCTAGCTGTGACCACAACAGAGTAATCAACAGGCGCAAGAACTCGCCTCATCAGTGTATGCTTCAGATTAAATCCTGCATGTCTGGAAGTGAAGGGGAAGCCATCCGACGACCAGAATGCCTCTTTGTTTGTTCTGTGGCCCCTTCTGAAGGTGCTCTAACCTCTAGGGCTTCCATCAAGTGGCCTCTTCGGTAGTAGCTTCTTGTTCTGATGCTGATTGCTTCTGGAGGGGGCTGGCCAAGGATGGAGTCGGAGACGTCTGCTCGTTCTGTTTCTCAATTCGGCACTGTATGTTGGCAATGATTTCACAGGTAGCCGATTTGATGAAACCCCTCCGTCAGCCAATACTGTACTGATAAGCCAGTTTTCTGGTTGTTTAATCACAGAACAGGGTTTTCAGTGTATTATCGTGAATATTGTGAAAAGAGAAATCTTGTCTTTTGCATTCCCATCCTGTTGGAAGGTGATTGAGAAGTCTTACAGTTGGATGTAAATATTGGTGAAAGGTTTATCTCTCGCTGTAGCTCATCGGAGGTACTTCAACATTCAGATTCTTGACTCGGACATTTGAGAAGCAGCAAATGTAATTGTGCAATAATCACATTTGATTCTGAAACCTTGGCAGGGTAGAAAGCTTGACAGGGCCGTGGAATCTAATTATTGGTTTGTCACGAGGAATGCATTGTCTGTCAGTCGAAGAACTGTTGAGAGAAGCAGAGACGATCACACAGCAGCATGCATCGAGCAGAACTCGGCAACGTGCAGACGGCCATCACGACCACATTGTCTGTTCGCTCTGTATCTACTGAGCCAATATTTCCGGAAGATGAAGATGTCCATCATCTCAAGCCCTAACATTTGTGTTCCCCAAACCAGCTTTGATGTATTGTGTGAATATAATGACTCAAAAAGGGGAAGACAAAAATCCTATTTAGTACTCGCCATCTCCTGATGGAGTTGTCTGATGGGTTAGCAGAAAGGCACGACACAAATTGATTCAACCTTTCTGAGCTCTGGTAGCCTTCCATATTTGTTTACAGTGAAATGACCATGACATTTCCGCAGTTGTCTCCTTTGTCCAGGGACACATGAGGCGTGATCTACTTACAATGAGTTGTAGGGAACTAGTGTCCTGGGACAAGACACGGACATAGAAAGGCTCATTCTTTTTCAGTCATTCTTTTGTATCTGTTTTACATGTGTAATTACATGTTAACAAATGAGAAAACTCTACACAGCTTTTTACCTAAACTGAATTTACAGTGAAGAAAAAGACCAGTTAATGGCTTCCTTTCTGATATTCTGTGATTCTTTAAGATGTTTTCTATGAAGGTGCCACACTGTAGAGATATTGAAAAAAATGAAAATAAAACTTTAAAATGTGCCTTCATCAAACTGTTTGGTGAGGCAGTACCATTATGGCATAGATATACCAAAGTTATAGTATTCTTGTCATGTCATAGGCTTCCAGATAGTTAAGTCATGTCTTAGATTAATGTGACTTTTCATTTACCTGAAGCATACCACGTGAGTGATTACCTTTCTGAATCAGCAAGAGGATGAACTGTAGATGGCCTAGTCTAGCAGCCTTGGTAAGGGTTTGAATGAGAGGCTGGAGGACTGCACCGAAGTAATGGCACCTTACTGGAGCTCTGATGATCTAACCATGTGGTAGGTGAGGGGTTGCCTTGCCTCCTTCATCAAGTGAACAGTAGCGATCTACATCCCACGTGCAGGACCGAGAGAAAGCATATTTCACAGACAGGGGAACTAATAATATTGCCCACTGATGCAAACGGCTCGGTTATAAAGTTGTAGATTTGCCGCAGTTTCTCCAACAAGCATTCATCATTTCTGGCAGATGAAACATTTTTCAGTATCATTGTGAAGGTTGTGAGTTTGATGAAGTGGAGTTTTAAGTTCTTGTAGCATATTGTGGCCAAAAAAATTATGAAGCATTTTTCATGATATTTCGAAAAATATATTTGATTACGTAACATTAAGTTTATTGTTGCAAATTGAAATATATGTTTGAAATATTTATGTAGGGTTATGCTGTTTCAAGAGCACCTGATATGGCGCCATGTCAGCGGTGAGCCTGGAGTATGTAAGACTGTACTTCATCCATACTATTAGTGTAGGTGATGACGTTGAACATGGAACTTGTTCAATACTCACTGGATCCAAATCTGTTGTTTGCAAAGGGCTGTTGTCATGGAAACAGCATAAAGCACAAAAATGGCAATGTTCAAATGGACAGAATTCTCTGGGCATGGCTGTTTTGTAGTAGGGATGTGTATAGGGTTTTGAACTAAGTCACTCTGGCCAGCAAATTGAATTTTATTTTATTTTGTTCAAAATAGAATTTTTGAAGTTTTTATTTTTCCCTTGAAGTGTATTTTGACATTGTATTTGAGATTGCAATAATATTTTCCTAAGCAATGCAATAACCTGAAACTAAGCCTTTTCCTGTTTATTGATTCAGTTGTCAGTAAAGTATAAGTTACCAAAGTGTATTAAAGGTGTGTCTCCAAAGTTACCACTTGCCATAAACTTAGGTATTGGTAACATATGACATGACAGATTTACAACACAGAAAGATGATGAAAGACCCTGACATTCATCTTGTGTGTATTCCTTTTTTGAAACTTTTTGATGTTCAGGAAGTGTTCAGACGTGTTTGTTGGATATGAAGACAAACACGTGACTAACATGTGACACACATGTGACAAACATATGACATACTGGCGGAGCAAGGGTCTTAGCCATGTGGGGCCTGAGTTCAGCATGCAAGATGTGTGTAGTTGTCAGGCAAGCACTACACGGATCGCGACATGATTTGTTGTGCTTTTGGTGGGGCGCTCTTAGATTAATTACGGCAACCTGTTTGGCAAACAGACCACATCCATCCCTGGCGTGTGGCTGGAGCAGCAGTCTGTTCTGTCTGAAGAACACTGCAGGATATGGCAGTCTTGTTTGGCCAGGCAGTGATCAAATTAAAACTCCAGCGTTATACCAAATGTGCAGTGTCTTGGCTAAGTTCCTTAACACGAAGCTTGAAATTGTCCATTATGTGTGAGGGTTCTGGTTTCAAGGCAAATTTACATTGTGTTTGTCTGAGAAGTTGGTCTTGACATTTTGATAGATCTGTTTTTGTTGGTGATCATGTGATCAGATTTCATATTGTCCTCGTCTTATTGGGTATTTGTGGTAATACAGCCATTTGATTGGATGAGAGAAGTTATGTCATGTTGGATAAAACTTTCTTCAAGGTGTAAAGTTGTTAGAGAGTATTTCATGGAAATAATCACATATTATTAGTGATAAAACTTGATAATTGTTTGGAAGGAGATGTGTCTGCCTGTTAGATGTGACTTGTTGTGGAGCTCTGTTATTTTGTTAGGCCATTTGACAATCCCAGGATGGATAGATGCGCCAGAAAAGGGCCGATTGTAAGAATAACCAGTGACTCGGTGATGCTTCGGTGTCATCATCTCCCATGGCATCGATGGTTGCTTGCACTATCACTGGATTGTCTGGTCCAGATTGGATACAGCCTAGCCATAGTCACATGGCTATCAAACAAAACAACAAAGTTGTTGTTAGATGTGTCTGCACTCTAGTCTGCAATAGGAGGCATGTTGTACCTCAATGTTCTGTGTTGCTCCAGGCTTCTTTCCCCCTTGTAGCAGATCGTTGTAATTCATCTTCGCATATAGCAGCGGATAACTTTCCTCTGGTACAGATGACCATATTGTGGCCTGTTTGTCTCAACCACTTAGAAAACCCTCAAAAAAATATTCTTTAAGAGGCAATATTTAGAGCAATGATAAAGTTTACAGCCTCAAATCAAATAAGAGAAGCAGTTGATGTCAGTCATCAGGGTGTGAAACTAACTCGCAGCCTGCTACGGTGTCGACAGTCAATCACATCTGTCAAACTAACACCAGGTTGAAATTCATGTGTGTTTGACATTTGAAATGAACACAAATTTAAGAACGTCATGTAATGGATGAGGACAAAGTGGTTAAAAATGGTTTCGCTCCACCTGCAGGAGAAGAGGATGTTTTCATTGCCAGTGACGCCATTACTTGCTTCCAGTGTGGTTCTGCTATGTGGCCATTTGTGTCCTCAGAAAACAGACTTGTAAAAACATGTGTAATTATTTAGGAGAAGGAACTCCCTCAAGGGCTCGTTCCGACTCAGGTTTGACTGATAGTCAATGTAAATTTCTAATGATTTTACTGTTTTTTCTTTGCAGGAATCTAAGTCACAACCAAATAACAATAATTGAACCTGGGGCCTTTGCCGGACTGGAGAGTTTGCGCCGATTGTAAGTACCGAGCAATTATGTAGATGATGCATGTGTAGAATTAGCTGGCGAGAAGTGATGCTTACCGTTGGTTTTAATGTATCCCTCCACCACTGTTTATGCTGCTCCATTTGAAGAAATTGCCAAGCAATTCAATCTCATCCACAAGCTGCCATACCATTAATTTTCAAATAACATCAATCATAGTTAATTAATCTATAATCAATATTGCGTTTAACATGTATAAAAATACTTATGTTCAGCCCCTAGTGTCCATAGTGTGTGTTTGTCAGGGTGAGGACAGAACTGGCCTTTCTGGCTTGTTGGGTGTAGGTTGGGGACATCAGAGTATGGAGGGACTGGATGTAGGTTGGGGACATCAGAGTATGGAGGGACTGGATGTAGATTTGGGGACATCAGAGTATGGAGGGACTGGATGCAGATTTGGGGACATCAGAGTATGGAGGGACTGGATGCAGATTTGGGGACATCAGAGTATGGAGGGACTGGATGCAGATTTGGGGACATCAGAGTATGGAGGGACTGGATGCAGATTTGGGGACATCAGAGTATGGCGGGACTGGATGCAGATTTGGGGACATCAGAGTATGGAAGGACTGGATGCAGACTTGGGGACATCAGAGTATGCCGGGACTGGATGCAGATTTGGGGACATCAGAGTATGGAAGGACTGGATGCAGAGGGACTGGATGGAAGGACTGGATGATTTGGGGACATCAGAGTATGGAGGGACTGGATGCCGATTTGGGGACATCAGAGTATGGAGGGACTGGATGCCGATTTGGGGACATCAGAGTATGGAGGGACTGGATGCAGATTTGGGGACATCAGAGTATGGAGGGACTGGATGTAGTTGGGGACATCAGAGTATGGAGGGACTGGATGTAGTTGGGGACATCAGAGTATGGAGGGACTAGATGCAGATTTGTGGACATCAGAGTATGGAAGGACTGGATGTAGGTTGGGGACATCAGAGTATGGCCGGACTGGATGTAGATTGGGGACAGATAAATATTACTTCAACAAATAAAAGAATTTTTTATTAAATGTTTTCACTAACTTTTTGTTCCTTTTGAAACATATGACATAGTTAATGAAAGTCAAGACAGGTGCTTGTAGGCTGTCTAAATCATGGGAAATATTTCTGTTCTTACCTCTGTTCTTATTGAATACCGTGTACGGGACTGTGAGCTGACACAGTCTGTGATGACTGAAATATAGCTCACAACTGAATTGGACTTGGATTTATCTGTGTATGGCGATGTATTGTTTCGGGTTATGTACCTCAGGTGTTGCACAGTCCTGTGAGGCTCTCCCAAGTTTTTCTGTTTCCCATCTCCAGATACCCTGAATTTTCAGTCTCATTTGAAAAAATAGAAATTTCATTGCTCAGTTTCCTGCCATTTGGAATTGCGTGCACTGATATGATACAAGATATACACTTATCCTTGCCCACTCATGAAAGAACCAGGTCAGCTTAGTCTTTCATCTTCCACATTTATTAGAAAATTATTTCGAATCAAACGACTCAATCTTCATCATAAATTAATTAAATGACTATTACGAAGTGATATGAATTTTAAATTAAAAATAATTAAGCTATCCTATAAGATATATTAGCTTTTTATATCAACAGTCAGGTTTTACCCGTAGATGTGATGTTTGACGGGGATTTTAGTGACTTTCAACATCATTTTTATTGTGTCTAACAGATTGTAAAACAAAATACATTTCTTGCCACAAAAGTGTTGATGTATCATAAAGCATTATTTACTTACTCACTCTTAATTTTAATGTTTAAACAAATATGGAATGATTATTAAAAAAACAGTTTATATATTTTGTTCATTTTCATGTATTAGTTAACCTTTTTGTTAGTTAAGGTTGGCGACGAGAAACATAAAAAATACAGTTAACCTGATTGTGTGGTTGAATGGTGGTGGTCAGCACCGTCCTCGTCCTTGCTTCAATAGGCTAATTTTGGTCAAGGCAAACATTTGTGTTATTTATGACTTCAGGAGTGATGCAGTAAAACAACTGAAGTACTACTGTATAAAGCAGCATTCTTTCTCACTCACTCACTCACTCACTCACTCACTGACACACACAACAACTGAAGTACTACTGTAAGAAGCAGCATTCTCACTCACTCACTGACACAAACAACTGAAGTACTACTGTATGAAGCAGCATTCTCACTCACTCACTCACTGACACAAACAACTGAAGTACTACTGTAAGAAGCAGCATTCTCACTCACTCACTGACACAAACAACTGAAGTGCTACTGTATGAAGCAGCATTCTCACTCACTCACTGACACAAACAACTGAAGTACTACTGTATGAAGCAGCATTCTCACTCACTCACTCACTGACACAAACAACTGAAGTACTACTGTATGAAGCAGCATTCTCACTCACTCACTCACATACTCACTGACACAAACAACTGAAGTACTACTGTATGAAGCAGCATTCTCACTCACTCACTCAGTGACACAAACAACTGAAGTACTACTGTATGAAGCAGCATTCTCACTCACTCACTCACGCATTCTCACTCACTGACACAAACAACTGAAGTACTACTCACTGACAGCAAACAACTGTACTAGTACTGTAAGCAGCATTCTCACTCACTCACTCACTCACTGACACAAACAACTGAAGTACTACTGTAAGAAGCAGCATTCTCACTCACTCACTCACTGACACAAACAACTGAAGTACTACTGTATGAAGCAGCATTCTCACTCACTCACTCACTGACACAACAACAACTTATGAAGCAGCATTCTCACTACACACTGAAGCAGCATTCTCACTCACCACTCACTCACTCACTGACAAACAACTGAAGTACTACTGTATGAAGCAGCATTCTCACTCACTCACTCACTGACACAAACAACTGAAGTACTACTGTATGAAGCAGCATTCTCACTCACTCACTGACACAAACAACTGAAGTACTACTGTATGAAGCAGCATTCTCACTCACTCACTCACTCACTCACTGACACAAACAACTGAAATACCACTGTATGAAGACCGCCTCCGTGGTGTAGTGGTTAGAGTGTCCGCCCGGAGAGCGGAGGGTCGCGGGTTTGATCCCCGACCGCGTCATACCAAAAAGAGGTTAAAATATGGTACTTGTTGGTCCCTGCCTGGCGCTCGGCATTAATGAGTGCAACAAGGACTGGTCGTCTCGGAGTCAGTATAATGTGTCTGAGTGGGGTATTCGTGCTTCACTGCGGCATGGTATCTCAGTGGGCTAGCACTATAAAACCAGCTTAAGTCTGGGCTAGTACAAGCAGCCGCACATACACATACACACGCATGCACGTCGTCATATGAGCGAAATATTCTCAAGCACGACGTTAAACCCAATTTCACCTCACCTCACCTACTGTATGAAGCAGCATTCTCACTCACTCACCCACTCACTCACTCACTCACTTCTCACTCACTCACTCACTCACTCACTCACTCACTCACTATGTAATATAGTATGGTGATCCGCACAACCAAAGTAGAGTCAGTTGTGATTGTAAATCAGTTTATTTGCGTTCCTGCGGTCAGACACATGACGCTGCACACCATTTCTTACGTCCTTCTCATGAACAAATTCTGAAAACAAGTCCTAAATAGAATGATTTACATTCTTTGCATGTGTGAGAAAAAAAATTGGTCAATGAAATATTCACTACTGACAAAATTAGCCGTCTGTCCAACAGTTGAAGTGGGGTCTTTAATGGCTGTGTGATGGGATAAGACTGCGTAGACTCGGAGAATGTAGGATGTTTTGTGGAAGGCCCCCAGCAGAGACTTGTATGAACAGGCGATACATATCTTGTGGAAATCAGTTGGATATGTTGCCGCCTCCTTCTCCAAGTCTGTGAAGTCCTTCAGTCACATGACCACATGGCGAGTAGGCATCAATAGGTGACGGAAACGACTTCCAGACTATTGCACCTGTCTACGTTAGGCACAGTTGTCTAGGTCAAAAAGTATATTTGGAAAAACGTCTTGCTAAGTAAGAAACATTTGGCAGCAGCCAGCTGCCGAGGAAGAACAGATAATTACACTGTTGCTGGCGAGGACTGGATGTTCTTAATAATGAAACCTGATCAATATGTTTGTTTAATGCTCACCGTTAGGAACATGGGAGTTAAGCATGGAAGTTAGACGCTTGGGTCATGTTTAGAACTTCTGTGATTAAATTTTATGAACTTTACATCACATATGAAAACATTTCAGATGAAGATAGGCTTTTGTATAAATATCATGGCATGGAGTTAGGAACAGGGCAGGCTTATGGTCTGATTTTTTGTTCACCCCAAGATCTTTTTCCGCAAAGTTATCTTAGCCATGAGATGATTGTAACTCGCACACTTCAACAGGCTCAGGGGTTTTCTTGTGGAGGAGGAGCCAGGAGCTGCTTGATATGATGTTGTGGTGGAGGAGGAGCCAGGAGATGCTTGATATGATGTTGTGGTGGAGGAGGAGCCAGGAGATGCTTGATATGATGTTGTGGTGGAGGAGGAGCCAGGAGATGCTTGATATGATGTTGTGGTGGAGGAGGAGCCAGGAGATGCTTGATATGATGTTGTGGTGGAGGAGGAGCCAGGAGATGTTGCTTGATATGATGTTGTGGTGGAGGAGGAGCCAGGAGATGCTTGATATGATGTTGCTTGATATGATGTTGTGGTGGAGGAGGAGCCAGGAGATGCTTGATATGATGTTGTGGTGGAGGAGGAGCCAGGATGCTTGATATGATGTTGTGGTGGATGGAGCCTTGATATGATGTTGTGGTGGAGGAGGAGCCAGGATATGCTTGATATGATGTTGTGGTGGAGGAGGAGCCAGGAGATGCTTGATATGATGTTGTGGTGGAGGAGGAGCCAGGAGATGCTTGATATGATGTTGTGGTGGAGGAGGAGCCAGCCATATGCTTGATATGATGTTGTGGTGGAGGAGGAGCCAGGATATGCTTGATATGATGTTGTGGTGGAGGAGGAGCCAGGATATGCTTGATATGATGTTGTGGTGGAGGAGGAGCCAGGATATGCTTGATATGATGTTGTGGTGGAGGAGGAGCCAGGAGATGCTTGATATGATGTTGTGGTGGAGGAGGAGCCAGGCCAGGATATGCTTGCTTGATATGATGTTGTGGTGGAGGAGGAGCCAGGATATGCTTGATATGATGTTGTGGTGGAGGAGGAGAGGAGCCAGGAGATGCTTGATATGATGTTGTGGTGGAGGAGGAGCCAGGAGATGCTTGATATGATGTTGTGGTGGAGGAGGAGCCAGGATATGCTTGATATGATGTTGTGGTGGAGGAGGAGCCAGGAGATGCTTGATATGATGTTGTGGTGGAGGAGGAGCCAGGAGCTGCTTGATATGATGTTGTGGTGGAGGAGGAGCCAGGAGATGCTTGATATGATGTTGTGGATACCTGTGATAATAAACCAGCAGGATGTATTCTGTCATATTGAAACAAATTCTGAGCTGGTGGCCATGAAGACTGGTCAGTGAGGGTCAGCTGTGGTGATACATATGCATGTGTCCAATAACCCTCAGAAATGAGGTATTGTAACACATGATCTCCATTAAGTGAGGGTTTGGGGGTTTTCTGAGGCGGTTGATACTAGAGTGAGTGAGTGAGTTTAGTTTTACACCAAACTCAGCAATATTCTGGCTATATTGCAGCAGTCTGTAAATAATCCTAGACAATCCAGTGATCAACAGCATGAGCATCGATCTACGCAATTGGGATACAATGATCTGTGTCAACCCAAAGACATGTAAACCTCTTAAGACAAGCATGGATTACTGAAGATCAATTCTAACCCGGATCTTCTGTGTCCGTAGACACTAGAACCCAAAGTAAGAGCTGAATTGTAAATTCAGTGAACTTTCCAGACAAGTCCGTAATAAACTAACCTTGGATTTTTCATTGCATGTGTAAATGGGAGTTTTGATCAAGGAACTTGGCTGCAAAGTTAGAAAATGGTTCAAGTTTTTAAATTGGTAGCACAAGACAATGAGCCATTTGGGGCAGTACAGAGACAATGTCTGCTCTTCATCAGTGTAAATGGCTGAAACACTTCAACATTTCATCAACTCAAATGGCTGATAGACTTCATGAATTACCCAGTGACTAGACGTCTACTAGTTCTTAGTCAATGGAATGACCTTTTCAGACATATTTCCTGGGAGAAGCAACTTGTGTGCCAGTTGGTGAAAACACTTGGTGCGGAGAATGATAGCAACAATATCGTCGCCCTCCTTCAACTGACCAGGAAACACAAGGCAAATATTTAAACTGCAGTTTACTGGTGCGGTTGTGCTGGACAAGTGTTGCTGTAGACTTGTTGTGTGTCAGAAGGACAAGTCGTTCTGGCTCCTGAAGCTGGTGATCAGCAAGTCCTGGCCAGCAGTACACCAGTCTCATGTGACAGTATAATGTCTCCTCAGATTTATGTTTGTTCTTGATTCTTGATACTTGATGTTATGATGTCTATGTTTTACGAGGCAACAGTTTCCTAGTGCTGCATCTGAGTTGATGTGTCATGATGCAGCTGAGCCTGAAGGCTTTCTGTACAAACTGTTTCTCAACACTTGTCAAGAGAAGCTGGCCAGGTTTTCAAACCATAAACTGTATATTTCTGTCGCACATCTTTGTGAATCGAATTTCAGTTTTGATTGTCAGGTAGACACATGCTTGTATCTATTTCTGGATTAGTACATGTAAAGGTGAACTAGATAGGTGTTCTTGAAGTAAATTATGACCAGACTTAGGATGGTTGTGTTGTCCTGTTGCCAGTATGAACAAACATAACATGACAAGGTGGTCTGCGGAACCTCAACTGCCCTTTGTTATGACGGGATCTGTAGTGGGCTTGAATCCCAGATTCACTCCACATCATGGGTTTGTCAGTGAAGTATCATTGTTCAGGCTACCAAAGAAAACTTTCCCACTGTGCAGAAAAGTTCACATTAATCATGGAAATAGCAACATAAACATATTACCTCGTTACTGAAACAGTAAAAACAGCAACGAAAGATTATGAAACTGCAAGATTTTTATATCAGGGAACTTTGACCTCTACTGTACATGTGCGCTTCTTTCAAATTTCCGAGCAGCCATGAATCGCCTCGCATGGAAAAAGTATTGAAAATGTCGAAATAATTGCTGTGAATCATTTCATACGAATTGAAAATAAACTAAACAAGTTTGCACACAAGTATCATGATGATAAATGCCAAATAACACAACAGAAATACTTTAAAAAGGGAATGTAACTTTTGTCCAAGCTGGAAAATGTCAACATGCGGTCGAGACTTCCTCTTCCATGTGCGCATGCACAAAATCGAAGTTGCAGACGCTTTGTTTTTTTATGCAGGTTTCGCGATTTAAGGTTGCCGTTTTTACTGTTTCAGTAGCAAGGTATTATGTTTATGTTGCTATTTCCACGATTAATGTGGGCTTTTCTGTGTTTTTCTGCACAGTGGAAAAGTTTTCTTTGGTAGGCCTGATTGTTGGTGGATTTCAGTTATAGATTCTGCTAGTGTGGTACACTGTGTATGAGGATCTATTCTGCTAGTGTGGTACACTGTGTGACGATCTATTCTGCTAGTGTGGTACACTGGGTGTGACGATCTATTCTGCTAGTGTGGTACACTGTGTGTGACAATCTATTCTGCTAGTGTGGTACACTGTGTGTGACGATCTATTCTGCTAGTGTGGTACACTGTGTGTGACGATCTATTCTGCTAGTGTGGTACACTGTGTGTGTGATCTATTCTGCTAGTGTGGTACACTGTGTGTGGCGATCTATTCTGCTAGTGTGGTACACTGTGTGTGGTGATCTATTCTGCTAGTGTTGTACACTGTGTGTGGCGATCTATTCTAGTGTGGTACACTGTGTGAGGATCTGTTCTGCTATTGTGGTACACTGTGTGTGGCGATCTATTCTGCTCGTGTGGTACACTGTGTGAGGATCTATTCTGCTAGTGTGGTACACTGTGTGAGGATCTATTCTGCTAGTGTGGTACACTGTGTGTGGCGATCTATTCTGCTAGTGTGGTACACTGTGTATGAGGATCTATTTTGCTAGTGTGGTACACTGTGTGTGACGATCTATTCTGCTAGTGTGGTACACTGTATGAGGATCTATTCTGCTAGTGTGGTACACTGCGTATGAGGATCTATTCTGCTAGTGTGGTACACTGGGTGTGACGATCTATTCTGCTAGTGTGGTACACTGTGTGTGGTGATCTATTCTGCTAGTGTGGTACACTGTGTGTGGTGATCTATTCTGCTAGTGTGGTACACTGTGTGTGACGATCTATTCTGCTAGTGTGGTACACTGTGTGTGACGATCTATTCTGCTAGTGTGGTACACTGTGTGTGGTGATCTATTCTGCTAGTGTTGTACACTGTGTGTGGCGATCTATTCTAGTGTGGTACACTGTGTGAGGATCTGTTCTGCTATTGTGGTACACTGTGTGTGGCGATCTATTCTGCTGTGGTACACTGTGTGAGGATCTATTCTGCTAGTGTGGTACACTGTGTGTGAGGATCTATTCTGCTAGTGTGGTACACTGTGTGTGACGATCTATTCTGCTAGTGTGGTACACTGTGTGTGAGGATCTATTCTGCTAGTGTGGTACACTGTGTGTGACGATCTATTCTGCTAGTGTGGTACACTGTGTGTGACGATCTATTCTGCTAGTGTGGTACACTGTATGAGGATCTATTCTGCTAGTGTGGTACACTGTGTATGAGGATCTATTCTGCTAGTGTGGTACACTGTGTGTGAGGATCTATTCTGCTAGTGTGGTACACTGTGTGTGACGATCTATTCTGCTAGTGTGGTACACTGTGTGTGGTGATCTATTCTGCTAGTGTGGTACACTGTGTGTGAGGATCTATTCTGCTAGTGTGGTACACTGTGTGTGTGATCTATTCTGCTAGTCTGTACACTGGGTGTGACGATCTATTCTGCTAGTGTGGTACACTGTGTGTGACGATCTATTCTGCTAGTGTGGTACACTGTGTGTGCGATCTATTCTGCTAGTGTGGTACACTGTGTGTGACGATCTATTCTGCTAGTGTTGTACACTGTGTGTGAGGATCTATTCTGCTAGTGTGGTACACTGTGTGTGACGATCTATTCTGCTAGTGTGGTACACTGTGTGTGAGGATCTATTGTTTCATAGCCATCCTCATCATGATTCTTGGTTATAATCATCATCATGTGATAACGCCTCCCACATGACTGCTATATCAGCCTGAACACGTGAAGATCCGGGTTAGAATGTGCCTTCAGTAACCCATGCTTGTCATAAGAGGCGACTAACGGGATCGGGTGGTCAGGCTGCTGACTTGGTTGACACATGTCATCAGTTCCCAATTGCGCAGATAGATGCTCATGCTGTTGATCACTGGATTGTCTGGTCCAGACTCGAATATATTTACAGACCGCTGTATTCGAGTCTGGACCAGACAATCTAGTGATCAACAGCATGAGCATCGATCTGCGCAATTGGGAACTGATGACATGTGTCAACCAAGTCAGCGAGCCTGGAATATTGCTGAGTGCGGCGTAAAACTAAACACTCACTATATCAGCCGGAATCTGATTGTTTGTCCCGTGTCAATCCAAAGTCTTTCTGTGGCTTCCATCATGTTCCTCCCGCATCATCTGTAGCTGTGTTCTGGAGCAATATTCAAAACAACATGTCACCCACTCACGCAGCACAATGAGTCCCACTAGCACTTTGATCCACCTAGGCGGTTCAGACTGAAACAGTGGCACTGCCCCATATGTAGAAAGTAACATGTTGGCAGGCCCTGTTTACCATCCCACTTGCTTTGCTCTACTTTGATCTTTCATTCAACCAAATATTAAAGAAAATGTCACCTAAAACACAATATTTCTGATGATATATCAAGTTTCCTTTGTGTATGTAATTCTGACATGTTTTCGCTTTGGGAGAAACTTAATGTATTTAGCAGAGTGTCAAGCAGCAGATGAAAACTGCTGACTCAGCACAATAATTCTGTAATCACTTAGATGTACCAGAGCTCATAATAAGCAGCATATTTGCCGAAAACACATGAAATAAATCACCCTTGCCCATTATTGTTGAGTTGTGTACAAGTAGGCATAGAAAATGTCAAAGTCCCAATATTATAACAATAATCTATGTAACATTTTGTTTCCTTTCCAATTAGCGAACCAGTATTTCTTTAAAGATTTTTATTTACTGATGTAATGTCGACAACACACACACACATAAACTCTAGTCTACTACTGTGTATAATGCATAAACAATGTTCTGCATCTTGTTATTGTCAGTGTAAAGTGCTTTTGTGAGTTTATGTGACGTTACATACTTGAAAGGTGACCTTTATGAATATTACCACAATTGTAGTTGTATTGCAATTGAAACACAAATGTTTTCCTCCTTATCACTTAGTGGTTAAAGCGTTTGCTCGTCACGCCGAAGACCCGGGTTCGAATCCCCACATGGGTACAATGTGTGAAGCCCATTTCTGGTGTCCCCCACCGTGATGTTGCTGGAATATTGCTAAAAGCGGCGTAAAACCAAACTCAGTCAGTCAGTCAGTCTCAACCAAAAGGAAATTACAGTCCACTATATCAATAACGAGCATGCTTATATCAACCTGATTGATATAGCAAACTATTTTGGTCCCATGACTTGCTGTACAGTTTACTCAAAACTCTAACAAACCACGGTGATAGAGAACAAAACTGAGTTGTCTCTTTGAGTTTGTCAACCGTACTTTACTGGAACTTATGTCTGAAGGGGGCGGTGGGGTAGCCTAGTGGTTAAAGCGTTGGCTCGTCACGCCGAAGACCCGGGTTCGAATCCCCACATGGGTACAATGTGTGAAGTCCATTTCTGGTGTCCCCCGCCATGATATTGCTGGAATATTGCTAAAAGTGGTGTAAAACCAAACTCAGTCTCAGTCAGTCAGTCTTGTCTGAAGTTGTAATCCCTGCTGACCAACTCCACAGGTTGATGTAGTCTGTGTAACCAGCTGCAGCTATATACCTGTGGCATGCTACACGTACTGGGTACTACCGGCAGCACTATTTTACTGCTACACGTACTGGGTACTACCTGCAGCACTATGTTACTGCTACACGTACTGGGTACTACCGGCAGCACTATGTTACTGCTACACGTACTGGTACTGCACCGGCACCGCAGCACTATTTTACTGCTACATCGGGTACTGGGTACTACACCGCAGCACTATTTTACTGCTACACGTACTGGGTACTACCGGCAGCACTATTTTACTGCTACACGTACTGGGTACTACCGGCAGCACTATTTTACTGCTACACGTACTGGGTACTACCGGCAGCACTATTTTACTGCTACACGTACTGGGTACTACCGGCAGCACTATTTTACTGCTACACGTACTGGGTACTACCGGCAGCACTATTTTACTGCTACACGTACTGGGTACTACCAGCAGCACTATGTTACTGCTACACGTACTGGGTACTACCGCAGCACTATTTTACTGCTACACGTACTGGGTACTACCGGCAGCACTATTTTACTGCTACACGTACTGGGTACTACCAGCAGCACTATTTTACTGCTACACGTACTGGGTACTACCGGCAGCACTATTTTACTGCTACACGTACTGGGTACTCACCCGGCAGCACTATTTTACTGCTACACGTACTGGGTACTACCGGCAGCACTATTTTACTGCTACACGTACTGGGTACTACCGCAGCACTATTTTACTGCTACACGTACTGGGTACTACCAGCAGCACTATTTTACTGCTACACGTACTGGGTACTACCAGCAGCACTATGTTACTGCTACACGTACTGGGTACTACCGGCAGCACTATGTTACTGCTACACGTACTGGGTACTACTGGCAGCACTATGTTACTGCTACACGTACTGGGTACTACCGCAGCTTATGTTACTGCTACATCGCACTGGGTACTACCGCAGCACTATGTTACTGCTACAACGCATGCTGGGTACTACGGCAGCACTATTTTACTGCTACACGTACTGGGTACCGCAGCCGGTTACACGCATTCGGGTACCACCGCATTTTATTTTACTGCTACACGTACTGGGTACTACCAGCAGCACTATTTTACTGCTACACGTACTGGGTACTACCGGCAGCACTATTTTACTGCTACACGTACTGGGTACTACCGGCAGCACTATGTTACTGCTACACGTACTGGGTACTACCGGCAGCACTATTTTACTGCTACCACACTGGGTACTGGGTTTTACTCACCGCAGCACTATTTTACGCTACACCGTGCTACAATTATTTTACCGGGTACAGCAGCACTATTTTACTGCTACACGTACTGGGTACTACCGGCAGCACTATGTTACTGCTACACGTACTGGGTACTACCGGCAGCACTATGTTACTGCTACACGTACTGGGTACTACCGGCAGCACTATGTTACTGCTACACGTACTGGGTACTACCAGCAGCACTATGTTACTGCTACACGTACTGGGTACTACCGGCAGCACTATGTTACTGCTACTGGGTACCGCTACACGCGGCAGCACTATTGTTACTGCTACGCGTACTGGGTACTACCGGCAGCACTATTTTACTGCTACATGTCTGCTGGCATAGTACTCTTGCAGGGCGAGCATGGGATAGTTTCACAGTTTGGTGTATTGGTAAACCCCTAAAAGAAACAGTTTATTTTAATGGCCTTTTTTCAAATTTTCTTTGCTCATCAAAGCATGTGATAGTTTGACAGTTTGATGTAAAGATAAACTCCTGAAAGAAACAGTATATATTAAAGGCTTTATTTTCTTAATATTTTTTGCTCATCAAAGCTTTCTATGTTTTCTTATTTACAGATGTTCTTGTTTACTATGCTGAGATGAAGGATGCAAGCAATTTAAAAACCCATAAACTTTCAGTTTAACTTCGTTTTTATTTCTTTGAAGTTTTGAAAGAAGAACAAAAATTAAATGTATAAAGATGAGCTTATGTTTTATTAAGCACTTATTTGACTTTGCAATATATAGGGAAGTCGTACTTATCAAATATAGAAATATGAAATGATTATAGAAGTACCTGGGTGTGAAAGTTGTGAATAATGTCTACTCTGAAATCTACATGGAATTCTGCAGACCGTGAACAGTGTGACCGCCTTCTCCTTCTATTTGCAGAGATCTATCATGGAACCAGATTGGCACCATCAACAGTAGCATGTTCACCGGACTTCCCAAGTTGGAGAAACTGTAAGTTGATTTTCTCGCTACTTGCCGCTACGTGAAGGATATGAGGAAGGTGGGGGTTGTTGGACGGTCAGTTCGGGCAGTGCATGTCCCGAGTAACCAATGATCATCATATAAACCAGTGGTGGAAATAACTTTAAAATTGCTAGTGTACTCCGGTACAGTGGCACATGTAAAATCACTTGCCCTGATAAGTTTACCACTATACCGGCCACTTTCTTGTTGATTTTTTAAATAAACAACATTATTAACATTGGAAAGTCAACTGGACACCGGTACAGCATGATATACAAATTTGCTTGCCCGACAGAAAAAAACACTGGACTCGGACGTCGGGCAATGGGTTTTTTCCACCCCTGTAAACCAACTGAAGCAAAGGTGCAGTGTTTGAAATGTTTTCCTTAGCTATCAGTGTGTTCCATCCATGGATAACTGATCATGCTATCAACCGCTGGTTTGTCAGGCTTAAACTGGATTAATAAGATCCACCGTACCACTGCTGGACTATCGTTGGCTATGACACCTGGTGTTGCTACAAACTTCTCAGATTGATCGTAGGAACACCTGGTGTGGTCTTCTTAACATTTGTTGTTGTCACTATCTTAACAGTGTGATTGTAGAAATGGTTGATGTGATTGTGATAAACAAATGAAGGAACACCTGGTGTTTGTGTAAATTCAGTGTAGAGATGCCTGGTGTCATTGGGCTACACATAGGGTTCCCTGTAGGACACCTGACTAGCTATTCTCGAAACTTCTTAAGCCCTACGAACTTCTTAAGCCCATTCTTAACACATTGCCCATTTCTGGTGTCCCCCGACGTGGTATTGCTGGAATATTGCTAAAAGCGGCGTAAAACTAAACTCAGTCTGTCAGTCTTATCACATTGGCTGTGGTCAAAGTTAAGAATTCTTAGGGCTACGAACGTTTCGAGAATAAGGGCCCTGGTGGCATTGGTGGACACCTGGCCCTGATTTCTCGAAACAAACTTCAGTTTGAGTTTTACTCAAATTTGAGAAAACGCAGGAATATGTATTTCCCAGTATAAACTGAAATCAATATTAAACTCAAACGTAGTAGACAAATTGAGTTTGGTGTATAGATTACTTAAGTTGTTTGGGGTTTTTTTATTGAAAAAATGTAGTTAAGTTAAAAATTCAGCTGTTTCAAATTGTCAAACTCAGTTTGAAATTTGAGTAAAAACTTAAGTTTGTTTCGAGAAATAGGGGCCTGGTGTCATCAGGCTACATGTGAGGTTCCATGTAGGACACCTGTTGTTGTCAGACTACGTGTAAAGTACGTGACACCTAGTGTCATCAGCTACATTCTGTCCATATGGCACCTGATGTCATCAGCTACATTCTGTCCATATGGCACCTGATGTCATCAGCTACATTCTGTCCATATGGCACCTGATGTATGGCACCTGATGTCACCTGATGTCATCAGCTACATTCTGTCCATATGGCACCTGATGTCATCAGCTACATTCTGTCCATATGGCACCTGATGTCATCAGCTACATTCTGTCCATATGGCACCTGATGTCATCAGCTACATTCTGTCCATATGGCACCTGATGTCATCAGCTACATTCTGTCCATATGGCACCTGATGTCATCAGCTACATTCTGTGCATATGGCACCTGATGTCATCAGCTACATTCTGTGCATATGGCACCTGATGTCATCAGCTACATTCTGTGCATATGGCACCTGATGTCATCAGCTATTTAAGGTTCTGTGTATGACACCTGGGTGCCGATGTCATCAGCTATCTTAGAGGTTCTGTGGCCATAACTCCCATATCTTAACATAGACTTAATCAGTATTTCAGGTTTTGTACAATGACACCTGGCGTCATGAATTTCAGTATTTTGTTTAGGCTGAGAATCCTGCCAGATTTCCATGTGCTGATGTCCATGTTTGTTTCAGGTTCCTGTCCCGCAACAGAATTAACACCATCCCTGAAGGAACGTTCAATGATCTCACTGCACTTAAACGAATGTAAGCTTTGTGTTTCCTTGTCAGTTACATTGACTGTTCTGTAAGATAAAGTGATTAATCTCCTTGTAAATACCTTTTACCTTTGCTCCATCACACCTATGCTTAAATCCCTGACCACACTCCAGTCACCCATATTCATCTCCAGAACACCCCATTTACCCAATTACCCAGTCTGCATCCCCAACCAACTGTAATCTATCCAAATCCTCTTGCCCTCTCCAACCCAGATACCTTGACCCCAACCCAAAGCCAGGAAATGTCCCTCATCCTCACCTCTGGAAATCTTGTGCCCAGTGCCACCCCCAAAACGTTTCTTTCCCCAATCCCAACTTCATTAACCTTAATCCTGTAATGCAGGCTTACGACAGTGGTGTCGCTAACATTTTCTGCCATGGTTGTTTCAGTGACTTCAACTCGGAGTACCTGCGCTGTGACTGCCACCTCAGCTGGATGGTCCGCTGGGCCAAGGACAAGGGGGTTCGAATCCAGTCTTCCACCAAGTGCCAACTCCCTGATGCAATGAAAGGACGGATACTCTCCAAATTGAAGACTGTTGATCTTCATTGCAGTGAGTTGAAAGTTTTCTATGTCCTCACTGTGTAGGAAGTAACTGTGACTGTGGACATGGGGATTTATGGGGTTGTGATGGAGTGAAATAATTTGTGATCATTTGTGTGTATTGAGGGAATATTTTTTGAATCTGTCATAATCTACCTTTCAAAACCACTTCTCTCTACCCTCTCCCTGTGACAAGACCCAGTCCTCCCTGAGCTGTTGCTGTGGCATGGAGGGGGAGCCATACCTGTGTAGAGGGAGCCATACCTGTGTAGAGGGACCCATACCTGTGTAGAGGGACCCATACCTGTGTAGTGGGAGCCATACCTGTGTAGAGGGACCCATACCTGTGTAGAGGGACCCATACCTGTGTTGAGGGACCCATACCTGTGTAGAGGGAGCCATACCTGTGTAGAGGGAGCCATACCTGTGTAGGGGGAGCCATACCTGTACCCATACCCGTGTAGAGGGACCCATACCTGTGTTGAGGGACCCATACCTGTGTAGAGGGACCCATACCTGTGTAGAGGGACCCATACCTGTGTAGAGGGACCCATACCTGTGTAGAGGGAGCCATACCTGTGTAGAGGGACCCATACCTGTGTAGAGGGACCCATACCTGTGTAGAGGGAGCCATACCTGTGTAGAGGGAGCCATACCTGTGTAGAGGGACCCATACCTGTGTAGAGGGAGCCATACCTGTGTAGAGGGAGCCATACCTGTGTAGAGGGACCCATACCTGTGTAGAGGGAGCCATACCTGTGTAGAGGGACCCATACCTGTGTAGAGGGACCCATACCTGTGTTGAGGGACCCATACCTGTGTAGAGGGAGCCATACGTGTGTAGAGGGACCCATACCTGTGTAGAGGGACCCATACCTGTGTAGAGGGACCCATACCTGTGTAGAGGGACCCATACCTGTGTTGAGGGACCCATGTGTTGTAGAGGGGACCCATACCTATGTAGAGGGACCCATACCCGTGTAGAGGGACCCATACCTGTGTTGAGGGACCCATACCTGTGTTGAGGGCCCCATACCTGTGTTGAGGGACCCATACCTGTGTAGTGGGAGCCATACCTGTGTAGAGGGACCCATACCTGTGTAGATGGACCCATACCCCTGTTGAGGGACCCATATCCGTGTAGAGGGAGCCATACCTGTGTAGAGGGAGCCATACCTGTGTAGGGGGAGCCATACCTGTGTGGACCCATACCTGTGTGAGGGACCCATGAGTATGAGGGACCCATACCTGTGTAGAGCCATACCTGTGGGACCCATACCTGTGTAGAGGGACCCATACCTGATATGGGAGCCATAACACATTGAGGGACCCATACCTGTGTAGAGGGACCCATACCTGTGTAGAGGGAGCCATACCTGTGTAGGGGACCCATACCTGTGTAGAGGAGCCACCTGTACCCATACCTGTGTAGAGGGACCCATACCTGTGTAGAGGGACCCATACCTGTGTTGAGGGACCCATACCTGTGTAGAGGGACCCATACCTGTGTAGAGGGACCCATACCTGTGTAGAGGGAGCCATACCTGTGTAGAGGGACCCATACCTGTGTTGAGGGACCCATACCTGTGTAGAGGGACCCATACCTGTGTAGGGGACCCATACCTGTGTAGAGGGAGCCATACCTGTGTAGGGGGACCCATACCTGTGTAGAGGGACCCATACCTGTGTTGAGGAACCCATACCCGTGTTGAGGGACCCATACCCGTTTTGAGGGACCCATACCCGTGTTGAGGGACCCATACCCGTGTTGAGGGACCCATACCTGTGTAGAGGGACCCATACCCGTGTAGAGGGAACCATACCTGTGTAGAGGGACCCATACCTGTGTAGAGGGACCCATACCTGTGTAGAGGGACCCATACCTGTGCCTGTGTAGAGGGACCCATACCTGTGTAGAGGGACCCATACCTGTGTAGAGGGACCCATACCTGTGTAGAGGGACCCATACCGTGCCTGTGTAGAGGGACCCATACCTGTGTAGAGGACCCATACCCTGTGTTGAGGGACCCATACCTGTGCCTGTGTAGAGGGACCCATACCTGTGTTGAGGGACCCATACCTGTAGAGGGACCCATACCTGTGTGTGAGGGACCCATACCTGTGCCTGTAGAGGGACCCATACCTGCCTGTGTAGAGGACCCATACCTGTGCCTGTGTAGAGGGACCCATACCTGTGCCTGTGTAGAGGGACCCATACCTGTGTAGAGGGACCTATAACTGTGCCTGAGTAGAGGGACCCATACCTGTGTAGAGGGACCCATACCTATGTAGAGGGAGCCATACCTGTGTAGAGGGACCTATACCTGTGCCTGAGTAGAGGGACCCATACCTGTCTGTGTAGAGGGACCCATACCTGTGTAGAGGGACCCATACCTGTGTAGAGGGACCCATACCTGTGTAGAGGGACCCATACCTGTGTCGAGGGACCCATACCTGTGTAGGGGCACCCATACCCCATACCTGTGTAGAGGGACCCATACCTGTGTTGAGGTCGTAGTGTTAGCATGCGGACAGATCTCTGACCTGTCACAGGTTTTCTTTTGTAGTGCAACACTGCTTGAGAAACTATTTGCCTTTGAAAAGTTTTGATTGCTTGATAACAACGTACTAGGTAGGATTGCCAACAGACATAAAACAAGCAGACCGGTGATAATGTGTAACAGCCAGATCACTGACTAGAGGCAGTTAACAAGCTGATAATGGAAGGAAGACGGAATCTTGGGATGGTGGGGTGGAAGGCAGGGTGTGGGGTGGGATAGGGGGTAGACAGGTAGACACTGTTCATCATATCCATCTAGTCTACAGGCCATTGCAGACAACTGGCTTATGAGAAATAACCAGGTTTCAGAAGGAAACAAGTCTGTGTAGATTTTGATTTTCCCTAGTCACAGAGTAACAGGTATATGGCCGTGTCTTACATGGTGATAATGTAAATCATAAAATTAATCCTTGTACGAAATTAATGTCAGAATATATTAATGTCCCTTGCTTGGATTAATGAGTCCTTATCTCATTTCTATGTATGTAGTCATGTCAGGTTCTCTGCACACGGGCAGACATTGTGACATTAATAACAAAACTCTCTGTAAATAATTTTACTGAGTGCCAGATGTAGAAAGTGTTTCTCAGCTGGATCCGTGTGTAAAGTGGTCAGTTTGTTGACACAGGCTGACCAAAGTGTGACAGTCCCCAACCATGGGTGATGGCTACATTGTTCTTGGTAAAAAGTGTCAAATAATCTTTTAATTACAAACTAAACACCGTTCACTCAGTTGATAAAAATGTCCAGATCAGCAGGTTCTGGTGAATACATAACTTTAGCTCAGAGGATTGCACCAACCTGATGGTAGGACACAAGGCACAGGATGGGGTATGTTTGGGTGGAGGGTGGAAGATGGCGGATGAGGGGGTAATGTTTGGGAGACAGGTGTGGGTCACAAGGAGGTGGAGGGGGGTAGGTCAGGGTGAGATGGATTAGAGTGATAGGTGAAAGGAATGGTGTGGGGAACAAGGGGTGGGAAGGGGGGAAGGGGGTAATTGGATTGAGGTGGATTGGAGTGATAGATGAGGGAAATTGTGTGGGACACACTTATGTAAAGGATAAAGATGTTTGCAGTGTGTACTGGGAAGCCAGGTGGGTTGTGGCAGCGTGAGATTGGGTCGAGTCAGAAAGGTAAAACATCGATGGTGGGGAACCAGAAAGTACAAGGTGTGGGTGTTGTTAGGGACAAGAAGTCAAGGAGGGGATTGTAGGAGAAGGTGGGAGACAGTGTGTTGTGATCAGGATTTAAGAGAGTGTTTGTAATGGAGGTGAGGAGGTTTTGGGGAGTACGACTATGTGTGAGATGGTGGTAGTCATCGTTGTGGTAGTTGAGATGGCAGTAGTACTTACAGTATCCGAAGTAAATATTTCCAAGCCGAAATTCTTGCACATTTGAGTAAGAACATTTTTCAATTCTCAAAAATGATTGATCTGTATTTATTTATAGTGAATCATATGCATGTTTATTTAACAGTGCCATATCTATAAGTGGTGTTATTACCATTGATTGATGTTCACTTAATTACAACTCGGCTAATTGCTATATTCATAGTCACCATCTGGAGGGAATACCGTCATTCTTTGTCTGACTCTCAAAACGCACCTCTACCGGATTGTGAATAAGTGTAAACCTCGCTATTTTCACTTTTTCCTGAAGCTTAATTATTGGTAATAACACCTTATTTAAAGCAACCACATTTCTGTGGGGAGATCAAAGCTAGGCTAGGACATCTTTGGTGCCAGTAAGCTTTTTACTGTCTTATGAACACTTCAAGGATCTTGTTCTCACAAAAACTATTTTTGCTTCTCTAAATTTGACATAATTTTCAAATCATTTGGGTTTTGTGATCTCTTTTTTTTCTGGACATATTTGTTTTATTTTCCAATCTGAAATGTATTTTTGGTTCAGCCAGTTTTGATTAAGGTTGAATTGGTGTACTTTGGGAATTTCCGTCACCTGTCTTCACTCTAATTCAGCAGTAATAAAAATGTGACTGTCACAACAAGTTGTGAGGGAAACAGTCTTGTCAACTCGCCACTTTTACACTGTTAATGTCAACTGAGGGAGCAGCCTCCTGATAGTGACATCAGTAAATGCTGACCTTCGTTGATGTTGGTCGGCGTCTAATGGCAGGTTAATGGCACAGTCTGTAATTGCTTCAAAGGATATGAAATGTCATATGTGATGAGTTTAATATAGTGGAGGGATATGGGCGCTGAGTGAACAGCACAGCACTCCCTTGGTTCATGAAGGCGTAACATGGTTTTGGTGCCATTTGACACAATGTAAACACAGGTTGGGGTTGTTTTAGTGAAAAGGTAAATCAAATTTCCTGTTCCACAGATTTTATTTACTAATAAACTTCAGTATTTATTTGAAAATATAAGGTAAATATTTCCTTGAGTGAAATGACACTTTTAGGTCGGAACTGCATTCAGACTGCATCAGTCATGCTGATTTAGATCGAAGTTTGGTTATAAGATATGTTATAAACTCAACATTGATGGTTTTCTTGTCAAGTTACATGTATATAACATCTTCAGATCTGCTGTATCACTTGTTGAAATACATCATCACTCTTGTGTCATTGTTGAAATGCCATCACTCTTGTGTCACTTGTTGAAATACCATCACTCTTGTGTCATTGTGGAAATACCATCACTCTTGTGTCACTTGTTGAAATACCATCACTCTTGTGTCACTTGTTGAAATACCATCACTCTTGTCTCACTGGTTGAAATACCATCACTCTTGTGTCATTGGTTGAAATACCATCACTCTTGTGTCATTGTTGAAATACCATCACTCTTGTGTCACTTGTTGAAATACCATCACTCTTGTGTCACTGGTTGAAATACCATCACTCTTGTGTCACTGGTTGAAATACCATCACTCTTGTGTCATTGTTGAAATACCATCACTCTTGTGTCACTGGTTGAAATACCATCACTCTTGTGTCATTGTTGAAATACCATCACTTTTGTGTCACTGGTTGAAATACCTTCACTATTGGGCCACTCGTTGAAATACCATCACTCTTGTGTCACTGGTTGAAATACCATCACTCTTGTGTCATTGTTGAAATACCATCACTCTTGTGTCATTGTTGAAATACCATCACTCTTGTGTCATTGTTGAAATACCATCACTCTTGTGTCACTGGTTGAAATACCATCACTCTTGTGTCACTGGTTGAAATACCATCACTCTTGTGTCATTGTTGAAATACCATCACTCTTGTGTCACTGGTTGAAATACCATCACTCTTGTGTCATTGGTTGAAATACCATCACTCTTGTGTCATTGTTGAAATACCATCACTCTTGTGTCATTGTTGAAATACCATCACTCTTGTGTCACCTTTTGTTGTTGTTACCATCACTCTTGTGTCACTTGTTGAAATACCATCACTCTTGTGTCACTTGTTGAAATACCATCACTGTTGTGTCACTCGTTGAAATACCATCACCTTGTGTCATTGTTGAAATACCATCACTCTTGTGTCATTGTTGAAATACCATCACTCTTGTGTCACTGGTTGAAATACCATCACTCTTGTGTCACTTGTTGAAATACCATCACTCTTGTGTCACTGGTTGATGTTCCATCACTCTTGTGTCATTGTTGAAATACCATCACTCTTGTGTCATTGTTGTGTTGTTGAAATACCATCACTCTTGTGTCACTGGTTGAAATACCATCACTCTTGTGTCATTGTGGAAATACCATCACTCTTGTGTCACTGGTTGAAATACCATCACTCTTGTTTCATTGTTGAAATACCATCACTTTTGTGTCACTTGTTGATGTTCCATCACTCTTGTGTCATTGTTGAAATACCATCACTCTTGTGTCATTGTTGAAATACCATCACTCTTGTGTCATTGTTGAAATACCATCACTCTTGTGTCACTTGTTGAAATACCTTCACTCTTGTGTCACTGGTTGAAATACCATCACTCTTGTGTCTCTCGTTGAAATACAATCACTCTTGTGCCACTCGTTGAAATACCTTCACTGTTGGGCCACTTGTTGAAATACCATCATGGTTGTGTCAAAATTGGGGTGTTGTGGTCCTTAAGTATGGCTTCAAGTATTAAGGTTGAGTCTAGTAAAATTCTGTTTGGTCAAGTAAGGTCAGGTTGGTGGTTGAGTATCTTAGTGGTTAAAGTGTTGGCTTGTCACACTGAAAGACCAGGTTCTATTCTCTGCATGGGTACAGTGTGCGTTCAGGGTGAGTTGAGTATCTTAGTGGTTAAATTGTTGGCTTGTCACACTGAAAGACCAGGTTCAGTGTGCGTTCAGGGTGAGTTTTGCCTGATGAATGACCTTGATGTTTCAGAGCATGACCTTCAGTTGCCGTTCTTCGTCATAAGTCCTCAGGAGAGTCAGATCGTGTTTGAAGGTGACAAACTGCCGTTCAATTGCCGAGCATCTTTTATACATGCGGACACGCACATAGCATGGATTCGGAAAGGAGTTGCTGTGGAAACCAACAAATCTGCAGGCGTCTTCGTTGTCACGTCCAAAACACCAGATGATACAATCATCACTCATACATTAGCATTAAATAATTTACAAAAGTCACATTCTGGTATATGGAGCTGCCAAGTTTCCACGCCACAAGGAAAGGTTTCCCGAGATGTATCAATAACAGTTATTAAAGATCCCGAGAAAAACTGTCCCCATATCCATAAAGTAACAAACAAGGGAAACTACACATGGCATGAAACCATCGCCGGGGTGACGGTCAAGAAGCCATGTAAAGTCGGGGGCAAGGATGACTTCGCCACGTACTACTGTGACGAGTATGGATACTGGAAGTACCTCAACATATCACAGTGTGACTACGTCAGCGACAGGACACGCATGCTTCACAGACTCGCACAGGTGAGTCGCCATGGTTTCCTACTGCCTCTTTTGGGTGGTAGGTATAAAGTTAAAATATTTTTGTATCATGTTTTGGGATGATCAGAAGCTTGTGCTCAATGCTACAACCTTGTGTCGCAGAGGATGAGAGTGTCCAAGCTGAATCTCCTTTGAAAATATGGCAGAATACTATTGGTCTAGAACTACAGATATCTTTGTTGATTAAAATGATTAGCTAAATAATCCTGGTAACTGTTTGATTGAGGAGTTTGACTTTCGAACGGTTTACTGTTTTCCTGTGTTTGACTTCTGATATTGGTTTGTGATTCTGTCAGTCTCCATATTTCAGGAGGAGATAAATGCAACCACCGTGTTTGAATACATCAGCAAAATCAACATGACGCTCAACCTGCCCATGCCTATCTTCCCAGAGATGTCCGTCATGGACGCTGTGTTTGTCTCCGACGCCATTGACAAACTCAAGGGCTTTGTCTCCGTGGGTGCTGAGGTAGGAATGCAATATTGCTGAAGTGTCAGAATGACCTTCACCTTGTCAGACATCTTGACAGGGAAATGTTATCAACTGTCAATACACTTGATAAATTTGGTGCCAATTAAGGGACATTTGGTCAAAGGGACATAACTCCGTCGACCTTACTGACAGCTGCCTGGTTGAGAGACATTTATTTCACTCTAGTGTACCGACCGGTGGACAGAAGACAGGGAACAGATTGGGAAGTGTTTCTTGGCTGAGATATCCTGCTTGTACCCTTAGAGCTTAGCATCAGGTTTATGTTTATGAACTTCTTCCTCTTCTTTGTGGGGGCGGTGGGGTAGCCTAATGGTTAAAGCGTTGGCTTGTCACGCCGAAGACCCGGGTTTGAATCCCCACATGGGTACAATGTGTGAAGCCCATTTCTGGTGTCCCCTGCCGTGATGTTGCTGGAATATTGCTAAAAGCGGCGTAAAACCAAACTCAGTCAGTCAGTCAGTCTTCTTTGTGTTACTGTTTGTTTCGGTCTCTGTCCACAAATATTCGTTTACTGACAATAAGATTTTCTTGGAGATAAGGGAGGCTGTGATTTTGTATGGAGACAAGATATTAATTCATCTACAGCTGCATTACCAGTTATGTTTAAAACTAGATATAATTAAAAATATCAGCCTAATTAATTTTTTTCTACAGAACACCTGGCATCAATTAATTTTTGTTGCAGAAAGTTGGTTTTTCATCAGTCTGAAGGATAGTTACTTTGCAAAGAAATATTCTTGAGAAACTTTGAGGGGATAAAATCTCTGCTCCACTCTAAAACATCAAATGGATGGTCCCTTATTAATATTCATGCTCATTTCTCACGGAACTTATTCATTCTCAGAGGCTAGATTTCCTGCAAGTCTACGAATGTTTATAAAATTCTTAAAACATTTATCAGATTGGATGATTCAGCTTTGTGGATGCAAATTATATAAGTCAAATGAGAAAAATTGTATGATTACATATTTTTGCTTTTGTTTCAATAAGTGTAATGCTTCTGAAAACATTCCCAGTTTTCGACAAAATAATGCCTTTTTTAACAGGTAGTAAATTTTGAATTTGTCGCGGACAAGTCATAGCAGTTTGCACTTTCCGTGTATGATTGCCCTGTGATGATGTTGATGTTGATGTTGATGGTGGTGGTGGTGGTGATGGTGATGGTGATGGTGATGATGGTGATGGTGGTGGTGATCACGATGGTGGTGTTGATGATGATAGCTATGACGATGATGATGGTGGTGATGATGATGATGATGATGATGATGATGTGGTGGTGATGATGATGATGATGATGATGGTGGTGATGATATGATGATGATGGTGGTGGTGGTGGTGATGGTGGTGGTGATGAGTGATGATGGTGATAGTGATGATGATGATGATGATGTGGTGGTGGTGGTGATGGTGATGATGATGATGATGGTGGTGGTGGTGGTGGTGATGGTGGTGGTGGTGATAGTGATGATTGTGATGATGATGTGGTTGTGGTGGTGATGATGGTGATGATGATGTGGTGGTGGTGGTGGTGATGATGGTGGTGGTGGTGGTGGTGGTGATAGTGATGATTGTGATGATGATGTGGTGGTGGTGGTGATGATGATGGTGGTGGTGGTGATGGTGATGGTGATGGTGATGATGATGATGTGATGATGTGGTGGTGGTGATGATGATGATGATGGTGGTGGCTGCGGCGATGATGTGGCGGCTTGCTCACTCTCTTAGCCTTTATCTCTTGCAGATATCTGATGCCATTGTGGAAGTGGTGAACAACGTTACCATGGCAACACCAGCAACTCTTGCAGGAGCACAGATGCAGAAGAAAGCTTGCAGCAGGTATGTGTCATTGATATCAACGCTAAATTTATTAAGATAATAACCTTTCTAAAAAAAATCCTATTTGGAGAGAGTTATCATTAAATTTGGTTGAAGCAAATGCTGGTTTACTGTTTAACACTGTCTGTCTGTTCTGAGGTGAATATGGAATTACTTGTACAGCATCATGAATATGTTTTTGTTTCCAGGTTTGTCCTTGCACTGGAGAACATGACCCAGCAGGTGGCGCCACCATCACCATCCAGGAAGTGGAGTCGCTATGCTTTCAACATGGCCATAAACGTGCTGCGCGAGTCGTTGGCCAACCCGTCTCGGATCTACTGTGCTCTTGAGAAATCCAGGAAGAAGGCAAAGCGGGGATATTCTCGCAGTTTGTTTTCATGTTCGCGGTTTGGGAACACGACGGATGACCTCCACTTATCAATGAAGGTAGGAAGAACTGTTGTTTTACAGTGAATATTCATGATGGTTTAACATTGATATCCCAGATGATATGACTGGGCAGAATAACAGCCCAATAGGTCATATGTGTGAGAGTAGACATGAGATTCACCGAGATCATATGAGATGTTTAGGATAGGAGACCTGGTTCACACTATCAACCACTGAGGTGTCTAGGTCACCATGACATGGCTGTCACACTATCAACCACTGAGGTGTCTAGGTCACCATGACATGGCTGTCACACTATCAACCACTGAAGTGTCTAGGTCACCATGACATGGCTGTCACCATGGTTGTCACACTATCAACCACTGAGGTGTCTAGGTCACCATGACATGTCTGTCACACTATCAACCACTGAGGTGTGTCATGACATGTCTGTCACACTATCCATGAGGTGTTCTGGAGGGGTCATGGACTGTCACACTATCAACCACTGAGGGTGTCTAGGTCACCATGACATGGTTATCACACTATCAACCACTGCAGCTGTGGTGTCCAGGCCACCATGACATGGTTGTCACACCATCAGCCACTGAGGTGTCCAGGTCACCATGACATGGTTGTCACACCATCAACCACTGAGGTGTCTAGGTCACCATGACATAGTTGTCACACTATCAACCCACTCAGGTCTCTAGATCATCTTGCACTGTCTGTCCTTACGCACTGTCTGTACACACTGTCTCTCACTGTAACAAACCTTCTACCCAAACACACAATTGTAAGCATACTATTGTTAGGGTAAACTAAAACAATATTTTAGTTATGTTTTCTTTGTTTTGAGTGGTGTAATACATTTATGGTTGGTATACCCAAGCATCTCTGTTACTTTGAAAGGTGTATATGTATACAGGTATGCACGTTTGCTGAAGAAAGGTTAGGGCTCGCTCCAGCACCTCCTTCTTCATCTCAACCGTGACACCTTATAAACCCCAACAGCCCTTCTCTATCAACTGATCCGTGAAGATCCCAGTTAGAATTTATCTTCAGCAACCCATGCTAGTTGTAAGATGCGCCTAACGTGGTTTGACTGGGTTGACACGTGTCATTGTATCCCAATTGCATAGATCAATGTTCATGCTTTTGATCCGTGGATTGTCTGGTCCAGACTCGATTATTTACAGACCGCCGCCATATAGCTGGAATATATTCTGAGTGTGGCATAAAACTAAACTCACTCACTCATTCTGTTGCATGTAGTGCTGCCTTCCCAGAATAACAAATATACTGCCAGCCATGTCACCTGACACACACTCCCCCTGTATATCATTTCTTGACTTTGTCGCTTGAAGACAAACTGTATTGAATTATAATCATGATATTTAACATACTGGGTATTATATAAGGAGTAGGGTTATCCCAAGCACACATCATGTGTAAGGACTGAATCATGTACAGGGAGACAGGCTTCGTTGTGTGTTTGGCTGTGATCTGGGCTCTCGAGCTGACTGTGATCTGGGCTCCCGAGCTGACTGTGATCTGGGCTCCCGAGCTGACTGGAAGTTGTCTGGGCTCCCGGGACTGTGATCTGGGCTCCCGAGCTGACTGTGATCGGGGCTCCCGAGCTGACTGTGATCTGGGCTCCCAAGCTGACTGGAAGTTGTCTGGGCTCCCGAGCTGACTGTGATCTGGGCTCCTGAGCTGACTGTGATCTGGGCTCCCGAGCTGACTGTGATCTGGGCTCCCGAGCTGGCTGTGAGCTGAGCTGCTGGAAGTTGTCTGGGCACTGAGGCTCCCGAGCTGACTGTGATGTCGGCTCCCGATCTGAGCCGAGCTGACTCACTGATAGGCCATGTCACCACCCAGCTCACGCCACACCCAGGGATTCTGTCAGGAACAGGAAGGGCTGCAAGTTGTGTCGATAGTTGCTACTTAACTATTGTGTGGACAATTCAGAGTTTGTTCTTTATGATGGTTTATAAGAGAGACATTTCTTTCATAGCACCACTGTAACCACCTGTAGGTTTATGGCTTCAAGCTGCCTGAGGCTCTCCACCGCTGGGGGCAACTTGTTGTGCAGTGGTTTCAGTGATTGGTATACATCAGGCTGAGATGGCAGGCTGTCAGCCTCGTGATTTTAAATATATTTGATAGAAGGATAAGTAAATTTTATTGCTTGTTTCAATACCCTAATAGAATAGGTTACAAGTACTTTTGTGCTTGTATCTCATGCCAAATCTGGTACAAAATAGGTCCCCAACTACTTGGTGCGTGTCACTCATAATAAATCTGGCAGGGAATTGGTCCCTAGAACTTGGTGCTTGTCACCCTTGACGGACGTTGCACTGAATAGGCCCCTAAGTACTTGGTATTTACTCCTCGTGTGTTTAGACCTGAATAGTTAACAGATGAGTGACTTTTGAAGTGTAAAACTATTTATGTCTTTCCAACTCCTCCCTTAAGACCCTCATGTGTGTAAAGTTTCCCAGTGACCCGAGTTAGTGGTGCAAACATGAGTATCCATGAAGGAGATTCAACAACCTAGTCTTTCAGGAGTCACAGAATGTGCACACATCTTGCAGCAGCGACAGTGACAGCAACAACACCTTTGTGTGTGCTTTATAGCTGGGGAATGTCAGCCTACCTGATCTCCGTCGGTGACTGACACACTGGATCAGAGCACTCAGTGATTGATTCACGCTTCACTGGGTGTTGGGACATGCTGTACAGGAAGTGAACTGTTTACTGGGCAGATATTCCTCGTATTCATATGGGTGAAATTCCTCATATTCCTGGTGGATGATATTCCTCGTATTCCTGGTAGGTGATATTCCTCGTATTCCTGGTGGGTGATATTCCTCGTATTCCTGGTGGGTGATATTCCTTGTATTCCTGGTGGGTGATATTCCTCGTATTCCTGGTGGGTGATATTCCTTGTATTCCTGGTGGGTGTGATATTCCTGGTAAGGTGATATTCTTCATACCTGGTGGGTATTCCTGGTGGGTGATATTCCTGGTGGGTGATATTCTTGTATTCCTGGTGGGTGATATTCCCTGATATATTCCTCCTTGTATTCCTGGTGGGTGATATTCCTGTATTCCTGGTGGGTGATATTCCTTGTATTCCTGGTGGGGTGATATATTCCTGGGTGGATGATATTCCTTGTATTCCTGGTGGGTGATATTCCTCGTATTCCTGGTGGGTGATATTCCTTGTATTCCTGGTGGGTGATATTCCTTGTATTCCTGGTGGGTGATATTCCTTGTATTCCTGGTGGGTGATATTCCTCATATTCCTTGTATTCCTGGTGGGTGATATTCCTGTATTCCTGGTGGGTGATATTCCGTATTCCTGGTGGGTGATATTCCTGGTGGGTGATATTCCTGATTGGGTGATTCCTGGTGGGTGATATTCCTGGTGGGTGATATTCCCTCATATTCCTGGTGGGTGATATTCCTTGTATTCCTGGTGGGTGATATTCCTATTCCTGGTGGGTGATATTCATCCGTATTCCATCATTATTCACTGGTGGGTGACTTCAGATATTCCTCATATTCCTGTGGGTGATACATTATTCCGGTGCTCGACTGATATTCCTCATTGATATTCATTGCATTGCAGGTTGAGAAATATTTGTTGTATCCACACTTGCTTTTTGGTTGTCATGTTAGATATTACTGAAGCTCAAATAATATGTCATTGCCTGTAACATTACTTGTGTTGCATTATTGTTGTGTGACAACAGTAAGTTATTTGGGTATGGTGTCTGAGGAAATGACACGTTGAACAACATGGGATTTTGTTCATAATATCGACCACATGGTTTGCTGTCTGTGACTTGAGAGGCATCTGTGATAAAGCTGCAATAAAGCTGACTGCTGACCAACATCGAGCAAGAGTAGCTTCCGTTTTTGTAATACTTTGCAGAATTGATTTTGAATTGTATATTTTTCTGTCCTTTAGTAATAGTAAGCCATTGTAAAGTACTTCATATTTTGATGTATGTACTTTTCGCAGAAGAAAAAATGAAATATTGGGTGCAGTTATCTAGCATGTTTATCAGTGACTGTTTGTGCATCCTGCATGTTACTGTATGTAGGATATCTGGGACATCGACCTTTACATATTTCGATTTGAAAAAATACTTGCATTTCACAGTTGGTCACTTGTAGTATGAGCAAGAGGAAGCTGAGCTCCACTCCAGCCACCATTCCCCATTAGACTCCTTTGTAGTCCCCCGTTAGAAAGATATATTGATTAAAAAAGTTTTTAACCAACACATCTGAGAACACCTAAGAAAGATAGCAAGCAAGTACAAGAAGAATAGCAAATAAGTCTTCTAGGATTCTATAGACCTTTCTTTACAAGGAAATGACTTGGTGGGATGGGGTTGCTGGCTTGTATTTGATTGTGCAGTGAGCTTGGAAATGTCGGTTGTAGATGGAGGTGGATCAAAGGTACCTTGGCGAGAGCCTAATTCTAGATGATAGAGAGTCACCATGTAATGAAGGAAGAGTGGGACTTCAAAGATTCCTGTGCTTAATGAATTCCATGTCATAATTGCTTCTCACTTATGGGAGTCAATTTGTCAGATAAACTTGAAATAGTAGTGAAGAAACTGTATCCAAGGTAACACTTGACTATAATGGGTTAGATTTGATGAGGTCCCATGTAAATACACCTGCCACATAGGAACTGAGCTTCTTTGGTACCATTTGAACATTAGCAAATATCATTGCTCACCTGTCCCTGTAGGTCATAAGGTGTACCATTGTTTTTTATTTAGGTAGAAAGAGTACTGTTGTTTTGTATATAGGTAGTGGAGGTGTACTGTTGTTTTGTGTATAGGTAGTGGAGGTGTACTGTTTTATATATCGGTAGAAGTGTACTGTTGTTTTATATATCAGTAGAGGTGTACTGTAGTTTTGTATATTGGTAGAGGTGTACTGTTTTATATATCGGTAGATTTGTACTGATTTGTATATTGGTAGAGGTGTACTGTTTTATATATCAGTAGAGGTGTACTGTTGTTTTATATATCAGTAGAGGTGTACTGTTTTATATATCGGTAGAGGTATACTGTTTTATATATCAGTAGAGGTGTACTGTTGTTTTATATATCAGTAGAGGTGTACTGTTTTATATATCGGTAGAGGTATACTGTTTTATATATCAGTAGAGGTGTACTGTTTTATATATCAGTAGAGGTGTACTGTTTTATATATCAGTAGAGGTAGTGGTATATATCAGTAGAGGTGTACTGTTTTATATATCAGGGTAGAGGTATACTGTTTTATATATCAGTAGAGGTGTACTGTTATCAGTTTTCATATATCAGTAGAGGTGTACTGTTTTATATATCGGTAGAGGTATACTGTTTTATATATCAGTAGAGGTGTACTGTTTTATATATCAGTGTAGAGGTATGTACTGATTTTTATATATCAGTATCGGTAGATGTGTACTGTTTTATATATCAGTAGAGGTGTACCTGTTTTATATATCGGTAGAGGTGTACTGTTTTGTATATCAGTAGAGGTGTACTGTTATATTTGTAGATATCTGATTTGGTAGAGGTGTACTGTTTTATATATCGGTAGATGTGGACTGATTTGTATATCAGTAGAGGTGTACTGTTTTATATATCGGTAGATGTGGACTGATTTGTATATCAGGAGAGGTGTACTGTTTTATATATCGGTAGATGTGGACTGATTTGTATATCAGTAGAGGTGTACTGTTTTATATATCGGTAGATGTGGACTGATTTGTATATCAGTAGAGGTGTACTGTTTTATATATCGGTAGATGTGGACTGATTTGTATATCAGTAGAGGTGTACTGTTTTATATATCGGTAGAGGTGTACTGTTTTATATATCGGTAGAGGTACTACTGTATTTAGAGGTTTATATATCGGTAGAGGTGTGGACAGTAGATCAGTGATTTGTATATCAGTAGAGGTGTATATCAGTAGAGTTTTATATATCGGTAGATGTGGACTGATTTGTATATCAGTAGAGGTGTACTGTTTCATATATGACTGATTTTATATATCGGTAGATGTGTACTGGTTTGTATATCAGTAGAGGTGTACTGATCGGTAGAGGTGGACTGGGACTGAGGTGTTGTATATCAGTAGAGGTGTACTGTTTTATATATCGGTAGATGTGGACTGATTTGTATATCAGTAGAGGTGTACTGTTTTATATATCGGTAGATGTGGACTGATTTGTATATCAGTAGAGGTGTACTGTTTTATATATCGGTAGAGGTGTACTGTTTTATATATCGGTAGATGTGGACTGATTTGTATATCAGTAGAGGTGTACTGTTTTATATATCGGTAGAGGTGTACTGTTTTGTATATCAGTAGAGGTGTACTGTTTTATATATCTGTAGAGGTGTACTGTTTTATATATCGGTAGAGGTGTACTGTTTTATATATCGGTAGATGTGTACTGATTTGTAGGTAGGTAGAGAAGGTGTACTGCTGTAGTTTTGTACTGACTACAGGTCACCATGGCAACTGTGATACTGCTGGCCTCTGTCCAGTACTATGTTAGTGTTCAGGAAGAAATCACAAACAGTATGTACTTCACCCTGACACCCTCCTGTAACACTCTCAGATCAACACTGTATGCAGTCCTACATGTGATATCAGATCAGGCTGACTTGCATACTGATGAGGGCATTGCTGGAAACATCACACTTCTTGTTTATGCACCCAAAATATAAATATTCATGTGACGTGTCCCAAGTGCATCCACTGTAGCTTGTTATATGTCGCCCCAACACAAACCCATGCTCTGATTTCCTCTGGATGTCACTGTAGGTATATCATCATCCACTGATGCAGAAAGGGAAGCTATATCTTTTGTCAAGCATACTGTAACAGGTTTTAATGAATATTTCTTTGGGAACCGAGAGGCTGTGGTAGCTAGTGTCCATGTTGGATGTTTCACACAGGTGTTTCAGTGTGGGAAGCCTGTTGAAACTATTGTTTCTGGTGTTTTGTAAAAGCATTCTTGTCTTGACCTTTAGCTGTTTAAATCTATTCAGAATTTTGAAAAATTGTTTTTAACTATCATGTTGTTTTGTTGGCGTGGATAGCCTTAATGAAGTAAGTTGATTTCAAGTTAGTGAACATGTCTGCTGATAAAGATGCAAAGTGATATCTGTGTAGGCTTGTTAGATGATTTCTACTCTCGTGATGAGACAATTACTCTGTAGTTACGACTGTTGCATTCTTGTCATTCCACTCAGTTGAAGGTTTGTGCCACGAGTTAATGACATCTCTAAGATAATTGGATTATGGTATGTTTATGATATTTGTAAACATTTTGCAGCTATCATTCTCTACTTAGAGGTTGGTTATCAAGGTTATAGTGTCGTCTGATGAAGGAGAAGATAAGTTGGTTCTGCAGCCCAGATTTCACACATAGTTGTTGTTCAGCAGATAACGGCAAATCACAGAGAGCTGACCACCTCTCCCTGGAGATAACTCAGTGCCACTGCAACCCGTGAAGATCCGAGTTAGAATTGGTCTTCAGCAACCCATGCTTGTCGTAAGAGGTGACTAACAGGATTGGGTGGTCAGACCTGCTGACTTGGTGGGCACATGTCATCGTATCCCAGTTGCGTAGATCGATGCTCATGCTGTTGATCACAAGATTGTCTCATCCAGTTTCGATTATTTACAAATAGCTGGAATATTGCTGAGTGGCGTAAAACAACAAACACACACACTCAGGGTGTAGTCAAATAGATGTGATGGGCATCTTTAAGCTTTGCATATACTGAAGGATATTGTCAGATCAGGTTTTCCCTCCAACTGTTCTTATGTATGATTGTTTGTTGCAGAACATCCAAGCATCTGCAGACATCCCACCAACGCTGTTGCAGGATGCTGGTGAGGCTGAGGACGCCAACATCCAGGTCACAGTTTACAGGAACCATGCCTTGTTTCCCAGAACTAAGAAGCATTTTGAAGACCCCATACTTGGAGACGGCAACTGGTCCGTGGTGTCCCAGGTGTTCTCCATCGCTGTTGGTATGTGGGCCTTTGAAGAAATAACTACACTCAAAGTCAAAGATACAAAGTCAAATTTCAAAGAGTTACTGTAGTTAATTTCTTTTAAGATTTGGAAGTAGAAATCACTTGGTTGGTGGCATGTCTTGTTTCTTAGGTTATATCAGTGTTATACCGGCTAATATAATATAGCTGGAGTGTCGCTGTCTGTGGTGGAAAACAACTCATTCTCTCATTAGTGTGTCTGGTCTCAACTGTGTTGGAGGATGTTGTGTAGGACGTTGTGGAAGGTGTTGTGAATGCTGTTGTAGATGCTGTTATCTTCGATATTGAAGACGATGTTGTGTAGGACGTTGTGGAAGGTGTTGTGAATGCTGTTGTAGATGGTGTGATCTTCGATATTGAAGACGATGTTGTGTAGGACGTTGTGGAAGGTGTTGTGAATGCTGTTGTAGATGGTGTTATCTTCGATATTGAAGACGATGTTGTGTAGGACGTTGTGGAAGGTGTTGTGAATGCTGTTGTAGATGGTGTTATCTTCGATATTGACGACGATGTTGTGGTATTGATGACAGGGAAAATGTACAACATCTTTCACTCACTCACTAACTCTTTTCCATTGCAGAGGAACCAGTTCTAAATCTGTCTAACCCCATCACTCTCAACTTCCATGTGCCTGACCCGCACGCCTCCCTGGCTGCTGTGTACTGGGACTTCGGGGCTCATGGTTGGTATCCCACCTCAGAATGTTCAGATCTGATTGGTTAATGTTACCTTGATAAAATACTGGAAAGGTTACCTTGATAAAATACTGGAAAGGTTACCTTGATAAAATACTGGAAAGGAATTAACTGAGCAGGAGAATATACATCTTATATCCCTCTAAGAAGAAGATATCAAGTTGCACTGTCAAACAGGGGTTTTCAAACAATTATATTTTTGTTTCAATTCTCTTATAATGCAGGTTGAAATATATTTGCTTGTGATTTAAAACATGTGGTATCTGAATACATATATATCCCTTGTGATACCGCTACAACATTGTTACAATTTGCCTCACACTGCAACAAAGTACCCCAAATTGTCATAATATCTCATAGATCAGACCAAAATAATTGCAAAATGTATTTTTTTATTTTTCAAGAAAGTTTGGCAGGAGTCCATGTGTATTTTTTATGTTTTATTTCTTTTTAACAAAATTTGCAGGATGGATGTGATTCAGATGAAGCATGTATATGGTGTATTTCAACACGTACAGACACAGAAATAAACACTGTGGTCTTGGTAACTACTTGAGTTAATGAAAGGTTTCGAGTTTGGCCTCACATGTTGTGAGTGAGATAAAAATGTACTGAATAAGACTAATTTAGTTGTTTCCAAGTAGTTCTTCTGCATGGTGTTTAATTTCAAGGCAGTATTCCATTATACTGGTTATGTGTAAATGTTGCAATCCTCTTGACCTTGACCTTGTGTTGTGACAGGTGGACTGGGAGACTGGTGTACGGATGGCTGCGAAATTGTCAGCTTCACTGGCAACATCACCACTGTCAAGTGCTACCACCTCTCCAACTTCGCAATATTGCAGGTAGATATTTCAACTTGCTATATTGATTTAAGATAACAGCCTTTATACAAAATCTGAGAAACAGTTTTGAGAGAATATCTCATATTGGTGGCACAAGAGACTTTGAAATAATCCTGTTTACCCAGCAGTAAATGGGTATTATAGGATGAGATCGTAATTTTACTGGTAACCTTCAAGACCCTCATGAGGCCAAGATTAACATTTGAATGCAGTCAGCTTCTTATTGTTTCAAAGTACCGATATCTGTAAGAAAGGCCTGCCTGTCTGTGTTTCAGGAAAACGCCAAGGACCATTACGGCCGATTCATCATGGAGCCCATCATCTACGTCGGCAGCTGTATCTGCATGTTGTGCATGATGGCCGTCATCATCACCTACGTCACCTGCTTCAGGTATACTGCTGGAGATATACACCCAAACAAGTCCTGGGTCTTATTAAGTTCGGTTGTAGTTCTCTACATAGGTACAATTTGTGCGTTCCTGCTGCTCACTGAGTGAACAATGTTGGTGAAAGATTGGATGTTTGACTTGATATGAAACTGGATGTATGATTGCGTTACTGGATGTGTGACATCATGTGTTACTGGATGTGTGACATCATGTGTGACATGTGTTACTGGATGTGTGACATGTGTTACTGGATGTGTGACATCATGTGTGACATGTGTTACTGGATGTGTGACATCATGTGTGACATGTGTGACATCATGTGTTACTGGATGTGTGACATCATGTGTTACTGGATGTGTGACATGTGTTACTCATGTGTGACATCTGGATGTGTGACATCATGTGTTACTGGATGTGTGACTGCATGTGTGACATCATGTGTTACTGGATGTGTGACTTGTTGTTCCAGAATGATCTACATCCCGAAGAAGATGAAGCACTCCGTGATCAACATCTGCATCAGCGTGCTGCTGCTAATAGTGGCCTTCACCATGGGCATCAACCGCACCGACTTCGAGCTGGTGTGTCAGAGCGCGGGGATCGCTATTCACTACCTCACACTGTGTGCAGTCTTCTGGATCACCATCACTTCCAAGTAAGACAGCTACAGCACTGAATCATTCTCATATTTGGAGCAAAATACAAGATTTGAAATCATTTTTGGAGGCGGCAAATATTCAGTAATAAATCAGTCTGATTAATAATCAGATCTTACATTTAGATATGAGACCTCTCGGGGAAAATCTGAGGACACATAAGATGAATTGTCTTGTCGAGCATTGTCTTGAGTAGAATTCCCTAGATTCTTGATAATGATCAGCTCATCTGATTTTCTTTTTCAAATAATGAACATAAGCGATTAAAAAATATTGACTAGGCAGTTCACTCAAAGTTCTCCTGGTGCAACTTTGTATGGAGGTGTTTTCATATCGTAACACAGACAGTTTAGTTATGGAAGTTGATAAAACAAAAGGGAAGTAACTCTAGTGTCACAGTGTTCTCCTGAAACACAGCAGGCCTTGTTACACACATTAGTACATTTAAACAACAAAAGCTGACTGCACTTAAGGGAAGTAACTATATGACACTTTATTCAAATTTGACCTTACTGTTGAACATTATGTATCAACACACGTTTGACATCTTTGCTCCAGCAACATGTTCAAGAAGTTCCTGAAGGCTGAGCGTCCTCCATCACCACCACCAGAGCCGGTCGTCATGCCGCTACCCCCCAAACCCATCCTCAGGTTCTACTTCCTTGGCTGGGGCGTCCCCATCATCATCTGTGGCATCACTGCTGCCGTCAACTTCAACTTCTACTCAGGAAGTGATTAGTAAGTAGACAGCCACTGTAGCCAAGTTTGGGAGTTAATATCGTGGAAATAGGGAACATAAGCATATAGAGGCCACTCATCACTCTCAGATTTACAGCATAATCAGCAATAAAACAGAAAATAATTTAACCCTTGACCATCTTTTGACCTTGTTATAGTTCTAGGTCCTTATAGAATTCTATATAACATTATGTCCTGTCAAATATTACTTACTTAATTAATCTTCTTCATGCTCTTAGCACAGAGTTTTCCAATGCTGTTATTATCTATCTGGGCCCATTGCTGCACCTGTCACCAGGTCCACCCTGCGTCCTTCATCTCTGCCTCCACAGATCTTCTCCAAGTCCAAGTTCTCCTGTCAAATATTATGCCTTGTAAAATGCTGTGCCAAGTAAATCTCTACCTTGCTAAACATGTGAAACATATTGCCATGTGTTACGCACTGCCTTGTAAAACACTCTGCCCTGTGTTTCAGCTGTTTCCTGGCCTGGGAGCCAAGTCTAGGGGTGCGTTCTATGGCCCCGTGGCTCTGCTGGTGGTGCTCAACCTTATCTTCTTCTTGAGGATCTCATGTGTGATTCGTGGACAGCCCAACAACCTGAACGAGACAGATGAGACCGAGGAGATGCACGTGAATGAGATTGAGCTGGTGCCGAACCAGGCAGATACCAACCTGGAGACCCAGAGTCTGACTCAGCTGCATAACGACGATGATGACAACGCATCGTCCATCAGCATCCTGGACCAGGAGAGGCGTCCCATCACACAGCTGCGAGCCCTTGTGGCCATGTTGTTTCTGTATATTGTGGCCTGGGTGTGTGGAGCTTTTGCTGTGGCCAGGCCGTTTAAAAATATCATCCCATACCAGGAGTTAATTTTTAGTTATTTATATGGAGTGACAAGTGCGTTGCTTGGAGTGTTCATGGTGGGATATTTCTGCCTGATGAGGAGGGACTCGCGTTTGAGCTGGAAGCGGTTCTTCGGATGTGGACCTCAGCCGCTGTACAGCTTCCCTGTAAATACTGACCCACCCACGCAGGTGACACAGGTCAATGGCAATGTGGTCAAATCAAACAGTAGTGTGGATGTATCCACAACGTATTCACAGAAATCCTCCAATATTGCTAAGGCTTACCAAATGAAAAACAACCCTGGTAAGCAGTCTAACATCAATCTAGTCCCAGTGCCGAACTCCTCCAAAGAGGGGTCCGTCAGCAGCAACCAGGAGGGGTTCCCTAATTTTTACAACCCCCGACAAAATGGGGCAGCTAAGAAGTTCTGGCAAAAAAATCGCCACACTCATTCAAAAATAATGAACAAAGATGTGAATAAAGACCTCAATTGTGACAGTATGACAGACAATATGTCGACATCGGACATCAACCGAAGACTAAGTCAGGGCACAAACAGTGATGCAAACACGCACCTAAGTATTGAAATACAGATTCAAACCAAAGAGTCGGCGGGCAAGCCCAACATGCAACACGGGGCTAACTTGAACAACCCAGGGATAGCGATACACCACGGGGCTCCGCAGCTCCCAATGAACATCCAGCACAGCCCCGGGAGGATGCCGGGACCCCCCATGGACCGGAGTCAGATGACACCTGTGGGGGGCTTGAAGATTCCTGACAGGGGTGGGGCAGTGAGCCCATGTTGTAATCTGACCCCTGGGGGGCCTCTGCTACCTCAACATCAGCGCTCTCCCAGCGCCTGCTCCCTCGGCACTGGATCCCACCCGAGTGCCTTCACCCCCGTAGCTCCTCGGAATAACACGTTGCCCCGTCAGCTCCGTGCAGGGGTGGTGCCAGTGATTCCTGCAGGGGAGTATGTGGTTCGGGATGGTTCCGTGCCCCGCCTCAGAGACTTCGATGGCCAGAGTCAAGTTAGTGATAATGGGATGGAGATCCTTCACCCGCAGAAACTGCCAGTCTTGCCTAGTCATGTGGACCGTGGCGGTCAGAACGGTTTTATACCGCCGGTCAGTCCTCATAAGTCGAGGAATGATCACATAAAATCCCGGGGACTGAGTCCGAGACGGAACTCCCGTCCCTCGTCAGGTGAACGTGTACATAGCCCGAACACAGCACGACCTTTGTCAGGGGACTATAGTTCAGACAGCAGTCGTTATCGCTGTCACAAACGAAACCATTCAAGTTCATCTTGTGTTGTACCTAGGACAAAAGGTGACGGCTCGAAGAGTCCGGTCATGTCAGATGACCAGTCACGTGACTTAATGTGTCCGGCAGACTCGGATGGTCAGCTGCACAGTCAGCGGAGACCTGTGATCAACGAGTCTGACCATCACTCAGATCCAACACATCGAAAACGCCACCGACCTTACGATAAATACTCGCGCCATCGAGGCATGCAAAAACAACGTTCTCTAGGTTGGGAGGAACAGTTTAAAGATCGTCCAAGGAAAATAGCATATGCATATGTGAACCATTCGTACCAGGAGAAAGTGCTGCATAAACTCATATCACAAGCTAGTGAGAGTGATGACCTAGCAAAGAAAGCCTTTTGGCTACCAAGGTCGATGAGTGAGTATGACCGACTAACGCAGTCGGGATTCCGAGGGCTGTTGGAGGACACAAGTTCTACCTCGGAGGATGACAGTTTTGACAATGTGTGGCTTCCTCAACAAGACAGTGGGGATAATGCATTTAAGAAGGAGACAAGTGTATAGGCATCGTCTCTGTGTATACCGATTTATTGGTGCTTCATTCTCTGTACAGCTTTGAAGGGGAGGAGTGAGTGAGTGAGAAGTTTTATGCTGTTTCTTGGCAATATTTCAGCCATATTACGGCAGGGGACACAAATAGATAGGCTTGTTTTGGGAGTCAAACCCTATCTGTGGTGTGATTGGCAAACGCTTTAACCACTAGGCTACCCCACTGCCCTTACCAGCACAAGACTAATTCTTCTTATGGAATCCTCTTGGAATCAATTCATTTGTTGAGCCAGTTTTATATGTGGTGTAAAATTTACAAATTCATATGATACTTGTGATTTTTTCACGTTTTTCATTTTGTGGCAATTTTGTAAATTATTATTTAAACCGCTTCAGTCATTGCTTTTTGTACTTGGGTGATTGGGGTGAACGATATATTTCCTAGTGTTCCCTAGTTGTCATGACTCCCCGATCAAAGCTGAGCAGAACACTTATTAGTAAACTTTTGTACAAGAGAGTGAATTTTGTATTTTATAGTGGTTAGTGGTAGTGTTTGGCCTGACAGCGTGCTTCTCTCGGCTGTCAGCCTGCTGCAGGGACAGTGATGCTAAGGGGCACCTAATGTGACTGGACATCTCAACTCATTTTACTACAGTAACCAAGGCTAAGTGATGTTTTAGAAAGAAAATTTATGTTGAACTTGAGACACACAAGAAGTACAGACATGTGAATAATTTGTACAGACCAATCGTCATGGAAACATTGCTGGTATTTACTTAATCCATATATTTTTTGGTATGGTTATATTTTGTATTGACTGCTTGAGGTGAGAATCAGGAGAGTTTTTGCTGGTACTAAACATCTGTCATTACAATCCATAGAACACCTGTTATTACAACACATAGAGCACCTGCCATTACAACACATAGAACACCTGTCATTACAATCCATAGAGCACCTGTTATTACAATCAATAGAAGACCTGCCATTACAACACATAGAACACCTGCCATTACAACACATAGAGCACCTGTTATTACAATCCATAGAAGACCTGCCATTACAACACATAGAACACCTGCCATTACAACACATAGAACACCTGTCATTACAACACATAGAACACCTGCCATTACAACACATAGTACACCTGCCATTACAACACATAGAACACCTGTCATTACAATACATAGAGCACCTGTTATTACAATCCATAGAAGACCTGCCATTACAACACATAGAACACCTGCCATTACAACACATAGAACACCTGTCATTACAACACATAGAACACCTGCCATTACAACACATAGAACACCTGCCATTACAACACATAGAGCACCTGTTATTACAATCCATAGAAGACCTGCCATTACAACACAGAACACCTGCCATTACAACACATAGAACACCTGTCATTACAACACATAGAACACATTACAACACAGAACACCTGCCATTACAACACATAGAACACCTGCCATTACAACACATAGAACACCTGTCATTACAATACATAGAACACCTGCCATTACAACACATAGAACACCTGCCATTACAACACATAGCTGTACAAATACAGTACAGAACAAAGAAAAGAATGTGTTGGCATGCTTCTCGTTTTGACCTCCTGTGTTTTTGAGACATGCCATATTCAAAAGCTGTGAAAATCCCAGGTGATTAAATTTAAATTTGATAAGTACCAATGACTAGGGGTCAATACTTACAATGTGATTACAAAATTTGAATTTCCAAGGTCAGAGTTTCATTTATTATTGATATTTAGTATTTTTTATTTTTTGTTCTATGTTTTTAGGGTGGCATTTCAGTAACTTCATCCTTACATTTAAAATTTTGTGAAAAAACTTACCAAGACAGCTTCTGATTTGTGCGTTCATGGTATCCTATTTCATCTGATAACCATGCAGGGAGTGCCCTTGTGTCTTCCACGAAATATCTTCACAGCATGTTGAGAATTACATTTTTAGATTTTAATACTTGCATAATGATCACAATCACTTGATGGTCTTGTCCAGACTGATTATTTACAGTCCTCTTTCATACAGTTTGAGGGGTGGTGGGGTAGTCTAGTGGTTAAAGCGTTGGCTTGTCACGCCGAAGACCCGGGTTCGAATCCCCACATGGGTACAATGAGTGAAGCCCATTTCTGGTGTCCCCCGCCGTGATATTGCTGGAATATTGCTAAAAGCGGCGTAAAACCAAACTCACTCAGTCAGTCATACAGTTTGAATATTGATGTCAGCATTAAACAACAAACAAACTCAGATCTTGCACCTATGACTACAATGTTTCTGTCACTGGTTGTCATGGTAACTGATAAATCCTTACTCAAATGACATGAGTGTTTAGTACCAGCAGATACCAATTCCTGTCTGGTTAAAGTAATGTTGAACAATCCCATCAGCTGATTAATGCCCAATATGTGGTTTTATGTTGTTTTATAATGTGAATGTATTTGAGAGCTGCTGAAATTGTACAGGTTATACTAACTCCTTGTGTACATTGTCCTTGACCTTTCATCATATCTCTCAGGCTAACCTCCGTGTTCAAGCAGCAAGAGAGAAAAGACATCACAGCTCTCGGCCTGTACACATATTGAAAATGTTCGAATATTTAATGCAAATATTTATTTTAACTTACTATCTAAACATGACATGCTGCTTGTTTTCAGAAGAAATGGCATTTTTAAGTATGCAAACTTTTTTTTAGTATTTTCTTCCACTTATATAAATTATGTAGCAACAAATATTCTTGAATCTCATGAATCTGAACTATACAAGTATTTATGATATACCAGTGTATATATATTTATTATATACCAGTATATATATACACAAAGCAGATGGTGACAAGCTTAAAGTATGTAATGTCATCGGAAAGTTATTTAATGTCCAAGGTCACATGTACTTGAGTTGTCCGCCCTTACCTCTACGCCAGACCAATTCTTGGGAACAATACACTTGCTGTGGTCTGTCCCCATACTACTTGTTTTACAACTGATTCACATCAAGGCATTCACAATAGTCAACACGTCAAAACATTTTGTATTGTTATAATTTCTTAGACATTTGTATGATAAACAGATCATGAGTTTTAATCAACTTGTACTTATAACACTGCTTTAATGAAATGATGTAGAAATATGGGGCTGCTTGACTATTTTACACAAGGCTTGATTCCCGAAGTGTACATGGTCGAGATGAGCGAGCCATTTGCAACTTGTATCAGTATCACATGACTACAGTATTGTTGAACATAAAATCATGCTTCCCCTGTAACAAACTGGTTGATAAATATAGTTGCAAGCAACGATGAGGGCTCCTTGGCTTTAGGTCTATCTATTGTATTTGAGGGCAAGAAATCATCGTCCAAAACGGAGCCAGAACACGTTTTTGACAGGCGAGCTGATCTTCCAAATACAGCCGGGTCGCGGGGGTCATGTACCATTTTAAGAAGTTCTGGAGAAGAAATAGTTTCCTCTTTAAAAGGCTGTATCTCAGTTGTTCTTGGGTCTAAGGTCAAAACAATTAGTTATTGAGATATTTGCTGTCAAACTTTGAAATTTTGGAATTAATTTATTTCCCCTTTGCTATTGGGCCTAGAGCCTAGAGAATTTTTAGGGGAATATCTACACCTCAGTGCGCATCTGTGTGATTTTTTGTAAGCGATTCGGAGGATTGGTTTAGGAGTTATGTTCGATACAAAAATCGGCGGAATAATAATAAATAATAATAATAATAATCCAAACGATTACAATAGGTCTCCTGCCTAGAGGCAAAGAGCCCTAAAAAACATTAGGATAAAGCTTTGACTTTGAAAGATGTTTTTTTTCTATCTGAGTCACTCTCATTAAAATTAGATCTGACTGCTTGCAGACGCTGCACAATGATTGGAGGATCCTATGACATGTGACATCAAAACAACCTATATGTATCGACCAATCAGTGCTTCAGTTACTTGATTATGAAAGTTTGCATGTGTTTTCTATTCATGAAAATATGGGGCTTTCTGAATACTAGCTGGTGTACAACTGATTCCAAATGCTAGATATTGGCTGTCTGTTGCATCAGTGTGATGACCGTGTGAAACAGATGAACCTTTCCAAGCTGGTGGAACAACTGCCATATAATCTCGGCCATATTGTAACTCTTCCAGAGCTTTTTTTTTTTTTCAGTTTCCATTTGTTTTATTAAGAAATTTTCAAAAGATTTTTCAGAGTGTTTCAAAGACTGTTTCTATAACTGCCATCTGATTTGTTTATGTCAACCTTGTGTTCAGATTTTTTTGGTTGATCTAAGTTTGTTTTGTAGTGTGGTAGGTCATCGATCTGCGTTTTGGGGCATGAGCCTTAAGATATGATTTGATGATTTTGGATATGATCAGAATATTCGGAGGGAAGCATGCCAATTTATTGTTTAAATGCCTCGATGGGAATCAGTTTTGTGTCACATACCAAATTTAGAAGTAGCTTTTACAGTTGCATTCAGGGAAAGTCATCGTCATTTATCAGTGTAGAGAATTTGTTGTTGGGTAGATAGCAGCTGCTGTACTAAACTCATCAGCGTCCACTAATCTAGTTGCTTCATGATATTTTGTGTTTTCTTGTCTTCAGTAGACTGGTCCACACCGAGAACTTTGTCAAAACCATGTGATCAAAAATGTGCAGCTATGTATTTTCAGTTTGCATGAGGCCAACGAATGAATTATCTCTCATTACAGAGTGGACGTGTAATTTACACAAGCTCGTTAGCAACTTAATGTCACCATATCTGAGCAAAAACCTCTCAAGAAATCAACTGAAAATATTGGAAAAGAAATGTCTTTCATATTTTACTTGATAGAAATTCAAACAAATTATTATGTGTTTTTTTTGCCTTTTGTAGGATTGTTGTGTTAAAAAACGGAACTTAATGACTGTCTTTTTACCTTTTCGAACAGACTAATCTGGTTTGATAAAAAGATAAAATCAGTACAATGTCTACAGGATATTTACATAGATGCTGAGGTCATCTATGTATCAAATATATACATGATAATATAGTAATGCATTTTTGAAAAAATGGTAGAGAGTTGTTGGACGTACTCTAAATGCCAAATACTTTTGAGTGTGCATATCTTAACATTCACACAGAATTGTCACTGTAAGGACTCCTTATGAAGACAGTGTCAGATAGTCCTCATCTCCTCTGGGATGAAATGCTTTAACTTACCATTCTCATTGCCAAATCAAACTTACATTTTAGTTCCTAGTTTTCATCAAGTAAAGAAAACGTTGCCAAAGCCTCGACTGGTGCTAGGTCTACTAGGGTCTGAGGATCTTGTGAAATTATGCACCGCTTAAAATGAGTTGTGATTTTTATGATCAGAAACTAAACTGTCTTTCTTGCTTGGAGAACAAACCTGGAGAATACCAGGAGAATGATGGCGAGCCGGTCGAAGAATACCGACAGCATTACCAACTGTATGTTAAGCTATATTTGTAAGAGTCGGCTGCTAAACCATGGACAACCTTGGCAACATTCAGTTGTCTGGTTACCTTAGCAACTACATCATACCATTACGACTTTTTTAATAGTTTATTCATTGTAGAAATTAATGCCAAATGATTAGGTCACATTATTAAAAGATTTGATTGATACTGACATCCACAAATATAGAATGTTTCAGAAGGATCTGGGGCTCCCTTCACCAAGCAACCTTTACTAAGGTTAACCTTAACTCCCATTCTTCTTGTGAAAGGAGGCCATGTAGCTCATCACAATAATTCCTCTAGTCCTGTACATACCAACAGACCCTGCTCAACTGCTGTACTACATACAATGCCAAAAGTTATGAAAGTTTGTTCCATGAAATTGTGAGCAAGGAGGGCCCATGGCATATACCTTAGCTGTCTCTCTTCTAAATAGTAATCAAGATAAATTTCATCATAGGATACAGGAGATAATTGTAACTATGGTTTAGGGCAGGGCCCCGTTCCTCAAAGCGATCATAACCCCAAGATGATTGTAACTCCTATACTTTAACATAGACTTACGACAGTCGTAGCGCTAAGATGATCGTAACTCCCATACTTTAACATAGACTTACGACTGTCGTAGCGCTAAGATGATCGTAACTCCCATACTTTAACATAGACTTACGACAGTCGTAGCACGACAGTCGAGTAAAGCTAAGATGATTAGGCTAAGATGATCGTAACTCCCATACTTTAACATAGACTTACGACAGTCGTAGCGCTACAATCGCTTTGTGGTACGGGGTCCTGGAGTTGTTGGTACTCAGCTGTTTGTTATTCTGCTGCTACATTATGGAGAGGTTTTCACAGAATACTTGTGTCAATATTTGAATTAACTTTGCAATTTCATCTTGGATCTGTGATGGAATGGTTGTTTGTCAGTCATGTTGCATCTGCCTTGTAGCTAACACGAACAGTCCACCTCAATGCTTATGCCAAAACTTGCTTTGTCCATTTTCTGTCTCCTGTTTCGATTATTGATCTGTTGTGGCCTTACCTTCATACGTAGACTTGTGACAGACCCTGTTTGGAGACCGGGTCTGAGATGAGACCCCCATGGCATCATGACATCACTTTTCCCACAATTGTGACAATCAGACGAACATCATCTTTCTCGTCAAAACTGTCATCATTAACCATTATTTCATATCACAGCGAAAGATGAACACTTCCCATCATGCATGGCTAGATCTATGATCATCTTTCTCCAAAAATTAATTTTTTTCACATTGATTTTGAAATTATTCTTCATACGAGCATGTCTAACAAGAAACATCATCTGTGTTTGGAAGTGAGTTATTTTCCCTTGAAGAAGGGGGGATCATGTACTTGACTGACTTAGCCTGCAATGTATGACATTGTTTATAGGTATCGACTTTAATTGGCATTTTATCACGATTTTATGGACCATTAATTTGTATATTTAACTGGATTTACCGGGTATTGTTTAAATGAAGTCTGCAATTATAAACAAAATTGTTTTATTTATTATTATTTGCCGACAGTGAGCCAGACGTACTGTGTTCTCTCTCCAGACAGCTGTGTTTGGAAGTCTTATATCCTTGATGTCTACAAGTCCTCAGTGTCTCTTGTATAGTGTGTAAATAAAGTGTACAAACCTGGCCTCCGACTCTGCGTCCTCCTTCTGCATTGACACATCACCTCCAATACAACCTCTTGCAGGATCCAGGACTTTGTTAATATGAATGGCATTATGCATACAGTGAAACCTGCCAACACCGGCACCCGTCTAATTCGGCATAAAAGTTTGGTCCCGCCATTTTACAATGATATTATGTAACATGTTATATTTGGGATTTACACTTTCTCAGTAAAGTACAGATTCTAGTACTTGTTTTAGTTGAGTCCCATCTGGGATTCGAACCCACACCCTCAGTCAGGCACCAAATCGCTAGCACACAAAGTCAGACGCCTAGAGAGCTCAGCCACCGCGGCTTCCACCAGGAATCTGCCACCGCAGTCTAGGAGTCTGACTTTGTGTTACATTTGACCACTTTCTAAAATGGCATTGTGTATTTCATAACGGTATTATGATCATTAAGACATTGCCTAATCCGGCACCTGTCAATTCCGTATTCCAGCATGACTCTCCGGTCCCAACAAGCAATTTTAACTGTAAGTAACACTGTCTAAACCGGCATGGGTATCAAGGACCCATAATCCAATCCAATACACTACTTAATCCTCTTGGCATGCTAGATAATCAGGAAGTAGTGATTGCGCGGTGAATCGAACTCTCTAAGCCGGCTTAGGTATGAGCAGTCCAATCATGGCCCCTTAATCCTTAACGGCTGCACCAAAATTGCACAATTACAAAAGATCAAAGGCATAGAGATAAAGAGATTGATGAGTGTAAATGGCAGCCATGTTGGAAAATGATCGTCACTGTCTAAACCGGCATTTTATTTCGGTCTCGTTGGGTGCCGGTTTAGACAGGTTTCCCTGTACTTCACTATATCCCAGCTTCTTGAGGGGAAGATTTAGATGTTTACAATTTGTATGAACAGGTTAATCTGGGATTCAGTGAGTGAAGTTAGATTTACGATGCTTTTATCAATATTGTAACATCTTGGTATGGGGACACCAGAAATGGGCTTCACACATGGTACCCATGTGGGGAATCGAACCCGGGTCTTCGGCTTGACTGGCGAACACATTAACCACTAGGCTACGCCACCGCCTGATCCGAGATCCAAACCCTATAACGTAATGAACAATGTGTGTATGTGATCAAGAAAAATCCACAGTGGAAGCATTGACAAAGCACAAATCTGAGAGTGAGTTTAGTTTCACACCACTTTTACCAACATTCCAGCAATATCATGATGGGGGACACAAATTTTAACACACAATTTAAGCATATATTACAGTCATATTCAGTACTGTGGAAATGAGGGGCAGTGGGTTAGCCCAGTGGTTAAAGTACTGGCTCATCACGTCGAAGACCCAGGTTCGAATCCCCACATGGGTACAATGTGTAAAGCCCATTTCTGGTGTCCCCTGCCGTGATGTTCCTGGAATATTGCTAAAAGCGGCTTAAAACCAAACTCAGTCAGACTGGAAATTACAACATAAAGGAATGACTTGAAATACAGATAATTTATTGCTATGGATCATAACGACCGCACACTTGTAGTACAGGCAACAGTGTGTTGAGGGTTTCTTGCACCCTCTGTCTGCTGGAAGACCCTCCACAAAGTGATACGCTACTGTCATATCCACTGTGTTATGCGAGCTGATCATCTTATCCCCAAACCCTTGTGATTTAAACATTCAAAAATAGGACACTGTAGCTTTGTCATTTCCCCTGCTACAAGTGTCTGGTTCTAGCACATCAATGATAAGTTGTGCCATTCATGTATGCAGGATCTCATTTGCCATATATATTTATTTTCTGTGTAAATTGTCCAACAAAAAAGTGGTGTAAGAATGTAACAGTAACATATCCTTTGAGAGTTTTTAGCAGATCTAACTTTGTAAACAGACAGAATAATACTATGTAATTCTATTGGAGTACTATTACAATAGGTGACAATATCAATCAGCATTACTACTTAACACAGGAAATTATTCTGATTAGAGACTTCAACATTCATTGGCAAAATCAAGCCATTAATAAAGAGCTACATATGGAAAGGTACATAATATACCTACTATTGTGACATCAACATAAAAGGTTTTGTGGATCTAGCAGTTTGTCATGGCAAATCGTACAATACTCACACCAATATATCCCTTGCCAAGCAGTCAAAATGATTATTTCATTAAATGCAGTTAAAAATCAATTCAAAATCAAAACAAACAAAGCACCTTCAAACAACAAACAAGGAAGACTGAAAACAAAAGTGGAGTGAAGCTGCCGAAGAATGAACACAATCACGTCCCCCAGCCACAACACTGGCCGGCACACTTGTAGCGCTTGACAACATCATAAATCAAAGTCCACAGGACTGTCCATGACTAGAAGATCTTTCAAACATAAATAAGGATAAGTGAGTGAGTTGAGTGTTACGCCATGCTAGCACTTCTCCAGCACCATCTGTTGACAGTAGAGACTGGCTTTACACATTGTCCCCCAAGTGTGTTTTGAACATGACGAGTGACTGCCGCCACCACCACCACCAGGCAATCCATGACTCAACTCTTCTACTTCATAGCACTGCATCAATTATTAATTATCATGCAAATAAAGAACATGCTGTTTGACAAATGCTATTCAGATTTTAATCTTCATACATATGACATCATTGTCTGCTGAATAGGCCAAAATAATATTCATAAGCCTTAGACAGGTATGACTGAATGGACAAGTCTGACTGGATAGGCAAGTCTGACTGGATAGGCAAGTCTGACTGAATAGGCAAGTCTGACTGAAGAGACAGGTCTGATTGAATGGACAAGTCTCACGGCACATGTAAGTTACTGCTTTCTGTTATGTGTGTATTAAATCTGCACTCTGAGAGCCAATAGTCTGTCTGTGGTTAAGTCGGAACACACAACACAGTACCGATGCATCGTTGTCATTTGAAGATCAAGCATAAAATAACCAAATGTTAACAGAAAGCCTATAACAAAATCAATGCAGAAACCCTTAGCCTGACTAATATCAATGTGGTTGATTTGTGTCAACATCACCAGTCCTCAACATTTTCATCAAAAGACGATCACATCTCTTGCCTAATGGAATGTCATGATTTGTTTGTAAAAGAAATGCCTCATAAAATTTCATACATCACTATCAAAATATCTTTGGCAAAATACAAGAATCAATGACAAGTACAAGGATTAAGCCATCAAAAACTGGTATAAAATAAAACCCTGACCATATAACAAATAATTTGTGACATTTGATTTACATGTAATCCCTGCACACCTTACTCACAACATGAGGACAACACAGATGGGTTCTACTTCCCTTCTTGTCTACACAACAACCTGATGACCTTCACATCATCCTCACAGGGAACACACATCGAATTCCCATGAACGACACACAGTACCGACACAGAAACCCCATGGGCTTCACATGGCGCCTCCAGCAGGGTCTTCAAACGATGACCAGGTCAGTCTTGCTGTCCTTTGTGATCAGCTTCACTAAGCTTCCATTGGCTGGACGGTCTGTTCCAGCTGTCCACTTGTAGAACAGTCTGTAATAGAACAGCAGTATGGTCAGAACCACCAGCAGGGTCAAGGTTAGAGCAGGGTCAAGGTTAGAGCAGGGTCAAGGTTAGAGCAGGGTCAAGGATAGAGTAGGGTCAAGGTTAGAGCAGAATCAAGGATAGAGTAGGGTCAAGGATAGAGTAGGGTCAAGGTTGGAGCAGTGTCAAGGTTAGAGCAGGGTCTGATATTGTCGGAAACAAGTTCTGAAACCAGCTACAGCTGATGTCCAGTCAGAGGTGTCACGATAATGCCTACATCTCGTGATGTGTGTCATGGTTAGTTCAATTCAATGAAATTCTCATCATGGCTGCTTCACAAGTTTTTGCTTCCAACCATTTTGTTCAATGACAGGCAGAAAGTCAATGCCCTCCCCAGTGGTTATCAGGCCAGGCTGTTGTTAAACTTTACATCATAAAATAAATTAGAAAAGCAAGTGAAATTTATACATCAATACATGGGTAATGTATATAGATCAGTATCACGTGTAACTTCACAATACTTCACTTCATCTCCTGAATCATGACAAACACAGTGTTAGATCAAAAAGACATGACATCAGGCATCCAAGGGACATAACTCTTGGCCATCATGAGTGTTTGAGTAACTCCAGAAGGAAACATAGCATATCAGTGTAATATTTTACTCATAAGTATTACTCAGAAAACTACTTCCCATGCAGACACCTTGCACGAAGTAAGACATAACTAACAGAATATGTGTACAAAATGTCTAAGTTTAGTCTGTTTTATAACAAATCATTAAAAGGGTTTCCAAATCACCCTGGAAACATTATAAAATAGATACAAGAAAGATGGAAGAATGAGAACAGCAAAACACCCAAACCTCTCAGACATTGTTGCAGGGGTTAAAGAACGAATAAACTTTTGTATTTTGTACTCTTTTAACCATTACATATGAAAGACGTATGGTTAGTCTTAACACCAATTTCGTTCTTAAAAAACTTGTGGTTAATGAATACCGAGTGATTAAAGTTGCCAAAATGTCGCCTGCTTCACTCTCGCTCGCCAACAAAACCAGAGCGGTTACGAAACTCTGTCGCCAGAACACTACAGCGAACAGGAAGTGACGTCATATGAGGAAGGATTTTCAGTTAGTTGTATGTAAAATGTAAAACAAGCTCGTCATTTTGCTGATTTCTTGACGTCAACGAAGACATGCCGAATCGTTGCGTTGCCGTCAGTTGCTCCTAGGGGTCGGGTGATGGTGTCACCATGCACTGAGTTCCACCCGACCCCGTAGTTCATGCTAAATGGGTTATGTTTGTGAGTGCGAAGCGAGCGTTGTGGAAGCCTGGAATGATATCTTACTTGTGTTCAGATCGCTTCACGGAAGTTAAAGAATCAAAACTACTTACTAGTTGTAGTAAAATATGTATATGATTGATGACCATAAAGATTTTCCATAACACAACTTGTAACATAACAATTTCTTCCTCGCAAGCGAGGTTGTGGTCAAGGTGACAATAATATTGTAAGTAGTGTTATATTGACACCCACCTCGCTTCCACGAGAGAAATTGTTATGTTATAAGCTATGTCATGCAAAATCCTATTGGCCATCAATCAAATACATACTTTACTACCAGTATAAAGTAGTTTTGATTTTGTAACTCGGTGAAAACAAACCTAAAGAGCATTTATTCTCAGACTGGCGGATGTTCGCGATAGGGCGCCGCCATTTTTAAAAATCGTGAAGTCACTAGCTAAAGTCTGTTAAAGAAGTAATGAGATTATGGTTTGTTTTCATCAAGTTAGAAAATCAAAACTACTTTCTACTTGTAATTAAATATGTATCTGAATCATGACCAAAAGGATTTTGCATGACACAACTTGTAACATAACGATTTCTTCCACGGAAGCGAGGTGGGGGTCGAAGTGACAATACTGCGCAATAAATTTCTTGCTACATTCACGCGGAAAACGTCCACTCACCAGTATGTAGATACTAGTCAATGTACTAGGGTGAAAATACTGCGCGATAAATTTCTTGCTACATTCACGTAGTTAACGTCCACTCACCAGTATGTAGATACTAGTCAATGTACGTCTTTACATATGGTATTATAATCCTAATTAGTTTATTATCATACTTGTATGCATTTTGAAACTGAATAAAAAGCAGGCAATCTGCTGATACTTATGGTGAATTTATAACAGGACTGTGATATCTAGACAGTTTATAGTTTGCCAATGTGAATCATAATTCGCACACATGCCCTAGTCTCTCATTACACTTCACTGCGAAAAACAATGATTCTGTTGAAAGCTACGACAAATGAATAAAAACAAAATGCAAATATTAACTTAAAACAGACTAAAGTTATAGGAACAATGTCAGGCTATTACCTTGTTCGAGGAATGTATCCATCAATATCCACAAAAACGAGTGATATGCCATTCATCTGCAGCTGTTCCAAGTGATGTGTCTTTTAACAGTCTAATATGCGAAAAAGTGATATACCGTTCCAGGTTTTTTCACATTGGTGTATAGTCTCATTGGTCACCCAAGATAGCCCACCTGGCAACTAATTGCATAATGTCCACCATTCTTTAAAAAAACTAATTTAGTTAGCCAATAATGAGCTATCAATCAATGTATTGGTGGTTAATCCTTTGAAAGAAGGACATTGTTTTTACACAGACACTTTAAGACAGAGTGTATTCAGTATAGATTAGTAAATCTACATACATAAACACTACCTTTTGACAAATCCGCTGTGCAAGATAAAAGTAATTAATCAATCAGCGTGTTATCGGTTTATAATGTTGAGTATTTACTCCAGACACAAGAAATGCCAAATAGGAACCGTTGTCGGGTAATCTAAGTGGTGTTACCACTAATTATACCTGTTATAAATTCATTAACTGACCATCAAGTGAATGATGACAAATAACATGTGTAGGTTTATACCACCTAACACGGGTTACCAAGGGAGTATTAATTGCTGTATTGCATGCAATTTTAATTGCATGTGAAAACTTATGGGCCAACACTGTTTTGAGAATACGAACAGAACTTCATTGTTGCATAAGAAATACATATAAGCATTTGCTGTGTGCTAAAACTGTATGTACCTATTTACCTAAGTAAATTTCCAGATTCTTCTGGGGTTGTTTAGTTTACGGATTCAAATAAATCAAATATCAATGTTGAAGATCATACGTAATAGACGTCATATTTTTACATGATATGATTAAATATCGAGGTAAAAAATCCACAGAAATGGGATCAATTTGGATCAGTCATTATACCATCCAGGCATTAGAAAACCTGAAAAAGCCCACACTGCTTTGATACTTTATTACACTCAGACAAGAACTACCGGGGATATTTTCAAATAACGGCATCTGATGGGCATCCAGCCTTCCTAATGTCGCACTGTTTAGGTTGAAGAAATTAACCGTAACCGTGATGAGCGAGGCTGATCATCGTTTTCACTATCAATAGCGTCTGGTTCGACCAAATAAGGCTTAGCGACACCAAGCGATTTTGACAGAATCGTCTATGAAAACAAGTTATAACTCGGAAGCTAGGCAAAGCAGGTGACAAAATTAATTAACAGTAGATTGGGAGAACATATAGCTTTCATTTTTCACAACAATTGTCACGATTTCAGGTTCATACAAACCTGTAAACAAGATAATTTACCCCCTGAAATGTACATGATTTCTACATCGGCCCTCATATCTATTCCTCAAATGACGTCACAGAGACGCGCCCCTCTGATTGGTTGAAATTTCGTTCGCACGTGAGAATTGAGCACTGTTGTAAAAAAGGTTGATTTAAGTTATTTAAAGATCGAAAAGAGTAGTTTTAATGACAGCAGGGTTAGAAATCTCTTTGAAAAGTCTACTAGCCTTGAGGACTAGTGACTCTCACCAAACTACTAGTCCTCACACAATTTTGGTAGTCCTCAAATTTCAATCTTTAATAAACCAACTAATTAATTTGACTTGTCAAGCAGTATTGGCAGAGGTGTGGTATCATAACAAACAAAAACACAATATTAGATGCTTGATTGGCATTTTAGAAGATGATATTTGATGAACATAGAGATTTTTTCTGGGTTACATCTTCTTTTTATTCTCGAGGACAACGTTTCAGGGCTTGTTCTGGCCCCATCATCAGGTAAACTGAACAGTAACTGTTAACTCTGGCCGTGACGTCACAATGATATGACGACGCAATACATGTGGTGGTCAATAGATACAGATGACATGGCTCATACAAAATTGTTGATTGAATTAGAAATGTACAGAGACGTATTTATAAATATATAGAATGTAAAGTAATAGCAGTGTATACATAGAAATTATGCTTTATACATGGGAACAATGACGAGGGTAGGGTATTGTCTTATTGTTTTATGTACCATGCATTTGGGAAATCTGCAGTTTCTGAACACATTATGAATAATCCCGATCATGAAATTGACTGGGAAACTGAAGTCCTCTCAAAAAACATCAGTGCCTGGCGTAAACGCAAGTTGATTGAAGCTATCTTCATCAAACGCACAAAACCAGCAATAAACAGGGACCAGGGTGTCTACCTCCCAAATGCATGGTACATAAAACAATAAGACACTACCCTACCCTCGTCACTGTTCCCATGTATAAAGCATAATTTCTATGTATACACTGCTATTACTTTACATTCTATATATTTATAAATACGTCTCTGTACATTTCTAATTCAATAAATAATTTTGTATGAGCCATGTCATCTGTATCTACTGACCACCACATGTATTGCGTCGTAATATCATTGTGACGTCATAAGCATTGTGACGTCACGGCCAGAGTTAACAGTTACTGTTCAGTTTACCTGATGATGGGGCCAGAACAAGCCCTGAAACGTTGTACTCGAGAATAAAAAGAAGATGTAACCCAGAAAAAATCTCTATGTTAAACACACAATATGTTTTGGCATAGTTTAATTCAGTCATGACAGATGGATATGATCATATTATTCTAATAACACAACTACAACGTAAATAAGTTAATATTTAATGAAAATGCAAGCTTATACATTTATAATGTCCAGATAAACCACGAAGGAAGCAAAAAATGCAGCGAATTTTTCCATTTGTAACATGTCATAATTATCCCCTTACGTTTTTCTTTTCTATTTTTCATGTTTACGCAATCGGAAAACTATTATAAAGATATTTCTCAAATAATATGTATGGTCGAGTCTATTTCCCGATAACATTGGCTTTCCTTTCGTTAATTGATACAACAGTGGAAATACCTCCGTTTTGAAGCTTAGGTATAAAAACAAGTGAGGTGATTCGTTTGATGGCGGTATCGTTCGAAGCTCTGAACATCAACTATATCACTATACCCTTGCCAAGAGTATTTTCACAGTTGTAGAAGCGATTTGATTGGTTAAAGATTGGTTTCTAATGTCGCTTTTCTGTCACAGTCTGCTACTTAGTATCGTGATTGGTCAAAATCACACGTGACTTAAGGCAGCCAATCATATTACAGCAATGGATACCGCCGTAAATGGCTAAAACTTTTAGATTCATATGAAAGTTTTGGGTAAAATCATGCTATTCTGAGCGTGTTACGCAAAAGATCACCACTATACGTATATTATGGAACTTAGTGGACGTATCATGCTAGGTTATGACCTGTGACAAAAATGCTTCATGCATATATTTTAGCATTAAACATCGTGTCCGATCACGAAGTTCGAGGCGACAAAAGCCGAGATGTCACTTGAATTACATTACACGATCGCACAATAAAGATCGGAATAGTAAGTTATAATGTAGGTTTGACAACTTTTATGAGTACCGTTATTGAATATATTCTTCAATTTATTCAATTTGTTTAATTATCATCTCGAAACATCGTTACTTTGCTCTTTAACAACTTTGATGTGGACCCGTTGCCGAAGCATGTGTCCGAAAATCGTTTTTTCAAATAACATTGCGAAAAATAGCTTTTAATTTTAAGTTTGACGATAACATATGGTCATTTGAAATGTAATAAGTGTTTTCAGACATTGTGAAAAGTGATAGATTTAATTAATGAATCATATGTTAGTTAGGTTCCTAAAGTTCTATATCATTTTGATGCGACTACTGCCTGGTAGCCCGGCGGACTAGTACTGTTAGATGTTTTGGTAGTCCTCCGGGAGATTTACTAGCCTTGGGCTAGTGGACTATCGTAGATTTCGAACCCTGTGATAGGGTTTCATTTATAACGATGTCAATTAGTTATTTATGTATTTGTACCCCCAAGAGTATATGTGATCTTTACGACTCAAGGAGAAGTACTGGGTCTGTGGGGATCCCAGTCCCAGGGAATTAACCATGAACATCATCAGTTGGGCACAGTAGCTTGTGCTCTACTATATTCTGTATCCATACAATTGTAAAATCCCTGCCATCATTTGGATAAAGTATTGTTTATTGGAGACAGACTTTTCAAAGAAGCACTTACTCAGCAACAAACTCGAGTGGGGTCCAGGTGCTGAAATCTGCGTTGGGCATGAACTTCCGGTTCATGGGCGTGTCAAGCGTCACACTGAAACAACGACAGGGAGCATTTCATGTTTCAGTGTCAGAATACAAACTTAAACTGATGTGAATGTCAAGTGACCCAGTGTGAAAATAATGGACTTAAGTTTCAGCAATTTAAGTGACCAAGTTTCAAAGTGCCTGGAAATGGTTCCAGCAAATGCTTTGAATGTCCAGAACCTACGGCAGTATGGCAGCTGATAGGCTGTTGGCAGGCATCCCACTCTCATTAGCAGCAAGACTCTTCACCAGCTGGTGGGCGGCAGCCTTGGCCAGACCATACCGATCATACCTGGGAAATAAAGGGAAACAAAGTCTAACCGATCTGGGAAATTCAGGAGTGGGTGTGGATGTGGATAAAAGTGAAGATAAGGATGAGGGGTGAGAGTGTGTGGGTGAGGGAGTGAGGGTGGCGTTAGAGGTGTGGGTGTCGGTGTGGATTAGGGTGTGGGTGAGGGTGAAAGTGAGGTGAGTGTGAGGTGAGGGATGGCCTGGGAAATAAAGGGGAAACAAGTCTAAGCTGGACCATACCTGGGAAATTCAGGAGTGGGTGTGGATGTGGATAAAAGTGAAGATAAGGATGAGGGTGAGAGTGTGGGTGAGGGTGAGGGTGAGCGTTAGGGTGTAGGTGTCGGTGTGGATTAGGGTGTGTGGTGGGTGTGGGTGTGGGTGAGGGTGAGGGTGAGGGTGAGGATGTGTGGGTGTGGGTGAGGGGTATGAGGGTGTGTGATGGTGATGGTGTGGGTGAGAGGTGATGTGGGTGAGGGGTGAAGGTGAGGAGGGTGAGGGTGTGGGTGTGGGGTGTGGGTGAGGGTGAATTAGGGAATTGAATGTAAAGAGACAGGTGTGGAGTTCGAGGCAGAAGTGAGGATGTGGGTGTGGGTGAGGGTGAGAAGTGTGGGTGTGGGTGTGGAGTGTGGGTGTGGGTGAGGTGTGGGAATTAATGGAGTGTGATATGTGGGTGTGGGTGAGGGTGTGAGTGAGGGTGTGGTGTGTGGGTGTGGGCAAAAGTGAGGATGTGAGTGTGGGTGTGGGTGAGGGTGAGGATGTGGGGTGTGGGTGAGGGTGAGGGTGTGGGTGAGGGTGAGGTGTGGGTGAGTGTGGTGAGGGTGTGGGTGTGGTGTGGTGTGGTGTGGTGTGGTAGTGTGGTGGTGTGGTGTGGTGTGGTGCGGGTGTGGTGTGGTGGTGTGGTGTGGGGTGTGGGTGTGGAGTGTGGGTGAGGTGTGGTTGTGGGTGAGGTGTGGAGTGTGGGTGAGGAGGTGTGGGGGTGTAGTTGAGGTGTGAGTGAGGGTGTGGGTGAGGGGTGTGGAGTGTGGAGTGTGAAGGTGTGGGTGTAGGTGTGGAGTGTAGGTGTGGAGGTGTGAGTAGAGTGTGGTGTGGGGTGTGCAAAGTGAGGATGTAGGTGTGGGTGAGGGTGAGGGGTGTAGGTGTAGGTGTAGGTAGTGTAAAATTTCATCCCCTCCTTCCCAGGTACTTGGCTGCAATACTGGAGGAGAGCACCGGCGATCCATACACTCTGCTTCCACATCATGTCTGCATTCTTCACCAGATCTGTAACCATGGCAACACAAGCTGTTATCAACATGGTTCAAGCAGGACAAACAACTTGTGTTTCTGACTACCAGAATGCCAGAATGATAACACAAACATGATAAATAGTCAGACAAGACCATCCTGTAAGTTTACAAGGGCAAGTATCGGGACATTAGTAATCAATCTTTATTTATACTGAAGGCCACAGGCCCATAGTTAGATTAACAACTAGTCTCTGAAATGAACATATATTACTGAAAAAAGTTCATAGTAAAACAATATAATATAATGAAAAGGAGCCCTGAAGCTGAGTAAATCTAGACTTGCCACATTTTCTAGACTTGCGTAGGCTTTCTTGGATATATTTGCTTCAGGGTCTGTACGACAGACTAGCCCATAGTATACAAGACTGACTGCTTTTATCTATGCAATATCATAGAAAATAATAATATAGTCACATCACAATATGTCATATCACATCAAAATGTATCACATCATATAACATCGCATTACACATACTATGTCGTATCACATCATATCATAACACACGATATCACACCATATCATATCATATCATATCATATATCACACCACACCACACCACATCATACCATATCATATCAAATAACAATATAAGTACATACATTCTATGAATTATTATGTTATTTCTTAGAGACAATGCCTGATAGATAAAGGTTGACAACTTACAGATAAGAACATTGTCATCAGTACTCATTAACAAAGAAAATTTCTCCCTATCGGGATATACAGAATAATATGTTGGGACATATTTTTTTTCTCAAATCACAATATAATGGGCAAATTAAGAGGAAGTGATATTCATCTTCTACACAATTAAGATCACAAAATGTATAAATTCTATTTTCTCTCTCTATTTTATGATATCTCCCTGTTTCAATTGCCAAGGAACACCTAAACTGAGCAAATGCCTTTGAGAATTTCATGATATTTAGTGAAAACAGATAATTCTCTCTGTATATATGGGTTTAAACATTCTATAATAGAAACATTTACTTGACAATGACAGTGCTACAACCCATTCTTGTGTATATATATCTTTGAGCCTTTGAGTAACATTATTCACAAAATGTGTATGAAAGTCAACATTTGCCTTTTTGCCATACCATCCCAAAACCTATTGTATTTAACAATTCTCGAGAATGTTAGTCACGCAGTTAGTCTTCCGTTGTTATCGTACATTAACATCATATCATAACACTGTCTAGAGGTATCGATCAGATGGCATATATAACAGACATATCAATATTTTATTATTCTAGCTTTAGCAAAAATGTGGTATGGGAAATCTTCCACAATCTCCATATACCATGGCATTAGGTGTACTTGCTTTCACTCCTAAAATGTATTGCAAGTATATAAAGCGTATTTTCTCAATTACCTCAAAATGATTGAAACCCCATACCTCTGAACCATACAATAGAATAGGAAGGATTTTTTTATCAAATATTTTGAAAAGGAATGATAATCAATATCTGAGTTTGTGAATGCTTTTGAGAACCCCAATAAGTACCTTTTTGGCTTGTGTTGAACAATATTTAGTATGTGCTGAAAAGCCAAGACGATTAGTGAAGTAGACTCCAAGATATATATATGATTGTGTGACTTGGAGCGGCTCTCCTTTATAATACCATTTTTCCGTTTTAGATAGTTTGCCCCCATTTTTGAATACAACTATTCTAGTTTTCTCAAAATTAACAGTTAATCCTGCCTCATTGCAATAATGTTCCAACTCATGTATATGCCTTTGTAATCCAACAACAGTAGTCGCAAACAAAATCATATCATCAGCAAACAACAATAAAAACAACTGTGTCAAACAGGGATGTAACTGGATCTATGAGTACCATTCTGTTGTATTATCGAAGCAAATTCATTAATGAACATTGAGAACAGGAATGGACTCAAAATACAGCCATGTCTCAGCCCAGCATTGCAATTGAAGGTATCTGATATTTCATAATTATTTCTGATGCAAACTTTCACATCATATATCTTCTGTAGCAGTCTATTCATCTTAGAGCTAATACCATGTTTTTGCATTATCCCCCAAAGTTTTTCTCTCTGTATTGAATCAAACGCTTTCTTAAAATCGACAAACAAAGCATACATTTTCTTTCCCTTTGTATTTAGACACTTTTGAACAATTGAATTTAGTATAAAGATGTTATCAACAGTGCCTCATCCTGCCCTAAAGCCAGCTTGAGATTCATCTATTTTATCAAAGTATTTGCCCAATAAGTCAAGCTCTTGTTGATGATATAGACAAAACCTTTCCCAATATACTGAACAGATTCATACCTCTATAATTCTCAACATTATTAATGTTCCGCTTTTATGAATTGGAATAATAATTCCAATAGTCCAAGACGATGGAAAATTACAGCTCTCTAAAATAACATTAAAAATCAACTCAAAGTAAGGTAATAAGATATCTTCAGAATATTTAATAAATTCAGGTAAAATATTATCAACACCCGCTGCTTTATTACCCTTAAGTGTCTTATACTATCTATAATTTCTTGTCTGGTAATAGGTGGATCTAGAATATCGTTAGTCAATAGGTCAAAGTCAGTTGGTGTGCTTGTACGTACATTAGTACACTCGTGGCCAGCACTTACATCCTCCATTACATCATTGCTAGTTGATGTAAACAATTGTTTGATATGTTTAAACCACTCACGGGTACTGATATCATGTTTTGTAGACTGTTTACCATTCCAGCCTAGAAGGATTGACCAAAACTCTTTAGAATTGATATAGTTTTCTAGTTTTATCTGTTTTTGTTTATAGTATTCTGTTCTTTTCTGCTTACACTTAGCGTTATATAGGCTTCTAACTAAATGGTACTCATCTAAGTGCTGTTTGTCTTTATAAATTCTGAACTGATTTAATTTCCGGCAACGCTCAGCTTTCAAACGCCTACATTCACTATCAAACCATGGGCTGTTCTTACTAAAATATCTATGTGCCAATTTTCGTTTCATACACATTTGCAGCTGAGCACAAAGCCTCTGCAATATATTCTATACTCTGATTGATATCACTAAAGGCTGTATCTAAACATTTATCGAGTAAGTCCTGCACACTATCTGAGAACATATTTTGTCTAAACTCATCCGATTTTTCTTCATTCCAAACAAACTTATAACTATGATTCAAACCATCTCTTATTACATCATATTCCAACTTGTGTGTTGTACAGTCAATTTGAGTCAGAAACGGACCGATGAATTGCAAATTTTATCATTGTACAAAATTGCCACATAAATATAAATAGTACACATGTTTATCATTTACTAATACCCAACAGCTTTCTTATATTTGAACATTTTCCAGACGCCACCAAAAAAGTTGTTTAAGAAACTATCATCATTGAAAACGCAAAAGTTGTTATCTGTCGCGGCGGGGTGAAACCGCAGAAATGGAACAGGCACTATCTCGTCGTGCACAGGATACACATGCCTGATGAAAAATGAAGTTGAATGCTGACATGAAACAGTTGATGATTAAAGTGTACGATTTTTTCCGTGCTGAAGCCAAAAGGGGCAAACCATTTTATGCCATTAATAAAATCCGTAAGCGGGCAGCAAAAGCTTTAGGAGTATCAGCAAGGGTACTGACAAATGTTCTGGAACACAAACATTGTGCGGATGATGCGAAGCAGGTAGGGGTCGTGTCAAAATCACACAAATTAAAACATTTGGACAACTTTCAAAAGAACCTTGTAAGGCAGTCTATCAACAAGCTCTATTCTGAAAGCAAATACATGTCGCTGAAAATTTTAAAAAAGCATTTGAAGCAAGAACACAACCTCAGAGTATCAAAGTACACACTCTGGCGACTCTTACACTCTTTCCGGTATCGTTATAAGAAAATTTCGGGGGCGAATAGGTCAGTTCTCTGTGAACGGCCCTGATATCGTTTGCTTGAGAAATAATTTTCTCAGGGTCATATAGAAGAAGCGCAAGGAAAGGGTTCGAGCCAGTGTACTTGGACGAGACCTGGGTCAATGCCTCGCACACTGCCAGCAGAAAGTGGGTAACTGATGGGGGTGATAAGGGGTCACGAAAGCTGCCTCTAGGGAAGGAGAGACTAATCATTCTCCATGCTGGTTGCTCCAGCAAAGGCTTTCTCCCAGGCTGCGACTTGGTATTTAGGGCAAAGTCCAGAGATAACAGAGACTACCATTCCGAGATGAATGGTGCGGTTTTCCTCGATTGGGTTAAAAACAAGTTGGTACCAGCTCTACCAGAGAAGTCTTTTATCGTAATGGACAATGCCCCATACCACAGCGTGCAGGACCCGACAGTAAAGCCCGACATCGAACAGTCGAAAAGGTGATATGATATCATGGCTCGACAAATTTCAGATCGCACAGCCTTCAAAGGCAACGAAGCCTCAGCTATATGAGATCATAAAAACCCACAAAGGTGAACCTTTCTACACAGTTGACAGTTACATAAAAAGTAAGGGTCACGATTTTCTGCGACTTCCACCCTATCACTGTGACCTTAACCCCATTGAAATGATATGGGGTATTGTCAAAGGAGATGTTGCCAGATCAAACACAACTTTTAGATTACATGACGTAGAGGTTTTGGTTAAGGAATCCCTTAACAAAATCACGACTGAAACTAGACAAAACTGTGTCAACAAGGTAGCTAACGCCATTGAACAAGGTTACTGGTCTCGGGGATGGCTTACAACAGGCAACTGTGGCACCACTTGTCATCCCTTTAAGTCATTGACTATGACACTCGACGGACGAGGAACCGACAGGTCTCCGAATAGATTTTGAGATGTCCCCGCCATGACTGGCTGTTCCGTTTCTGCGGTTTCACACCGCAGCGACAGATAACAACTTTTACGTTTTCAATGATGATAGTTTCTTAAACAACTATTTTGGTGGAGTCACGGAAAATTTTCAAATATAAGAAAGCTGTTGGGTATTAGTAAATGATAAACATGTGTACTATTTATATTTATGTGGCAATTTTGTACAATGATAAAATTTGCAATTCAACGGTCCGTTTCTGACTATAACGGACTGTAATCAATTTCATCGTGACTGGGAGGTATGTCAACTCTGTGCGAGACTGTATATTGAAGTCAGTACAAGATGAGAACAGACATGATGATGCAATGATATAATCAATTTCTCTGGCCCCCACTGACCCGAGAAATGTAAAATCTCCAATATTTTTGTCATCCGCATGTCCCATTCATGATATGGATATTCAAAACAGCACATAATTCTACCAAAGATCGTCCAAATGAATTAACAGTCTTGTCGACAGAATCTTGTGAGGTTAAATTGATCTACTAGGAATTTCCAATTTGACGTGTCTGTTTCTATATATTCAAGTATATCATCCTCAATAAAGTCCGGGTCATTTCCTGTTCTCGCATTGAAATCTCTGCTACACAAAACAGATGCATCTGGATGATCTGACAATATATCTACTAGATTTTCCTGTAACAACTGAATCCCGTTTTTACAATGTACGTTTGTCTTTTCATATCAAGTTGACCCCTCAGGGTGTACATATACACAGGAATATAACAGATCTTTATCGTTACATAATGACTTATCAAATAAAATGTTAACTGCATTTTCAGTAATTATACACCATTTAATATATTGTCTAAGACATTTTCTAACTAGCACAACTATGCCACCTGATAATCTCCCGCAGTGAGATAACTTATCTGCAGGTTTCATGAACGTGACATAGTCATCAAATATATTATCAACATCACATTAATCCACGTTTCGGTAAGTCCGATAATCTCAAATGTTTTGATATACATGAGGAACTCAGTATCGGTTAATTTAGATGATAAGCCAGACACATTCCAAAATAGAAATGATTGATGATAAAACTCATCAGGTGACGTGGTTGACTGAGCAGAGGGTGAGTGATGCGCCGTACAATCACTGGGTGGATCAGTGTCAGAAGTTAGACCCTGGCCACACCCCTATTGGTACCGACCACGTCTAGAGTGAGACCTGAGGTTTCTAGAGATACCACCCCCAGCCTGTGGCCCGTGGGTAGTCAGCGCTCTCATCCTGCTCTCCCTCCTGCTGACCCTGAGGCACTTTAGTATTCCAGCAAATGTGTGGGGACACCAGAAAATGGGAACATGTGGGGAAACCCTACTGTTATGAAACTTTAACCACTAGGAATTTATAGTAACATCAGCAATATTTCCGCCATATCGTGACTAAAACAAGTCATACACAATGTATTGATACAAAATACACTTATATTATAATATCTCTCCAGAATGGACAGTGTAACAACTACATTATCACAGATAGAGATTTAAAACTAGCATTTAACTTAAACAATTACATCTACTGAATTACAAGCCTAAAATGTATGCTATATCCTTTGTTGATCACACTCAACAATATTGCAGCTGTTACAGCATCTAGTAAGTGTCAACTTCGGACCAAACAAACCAGGGACTGACATCATGAGCAGCTGGTAGAATATCAATTATCAGTATGGGGCAACCAAGCAATCAAACCCAGTGACATCTCTTACAACAAGACTGAAGCATACGCAGGAAGGCAGGGTAGCTGGTTAAATTGTTCGCTCATCATGCCGAAGATCTGGTTCCATTACCCACATGGGCACAATGTGTGGAGCCCATTTCTGGTGTCCCCTGCCATGACATTCCTAAAAGCAGTGTAAATCTCAACTCCCTGACTGAAGCATACACTGATTGGCACCAGTTCTGACCCTGAAGATTCAGTAGAGAGTTAAAGGGGTACTTCTGAACACTGACTTAATGATGAACACAGGCTACCCACCGCCCCCTCTAATAAGGTCGACCCGTGAAGGTCCGGGTTAGAGTGAACCTTAGTAACCCATGCATGTCATAAGAGGCGACTAACCGGATTGAGTGGTCAGGCTCGCTGACTTGGTTGACACATGTCATCGGTTCCCAATTGCGCAGATCGATGCTCATGCTGTTGATCACTGGATTGTCTGGTCCAGACTCGATTATTTACAGTCCGCCCCCATATAGCTGGAATATTGCTGAGCATGGCGTAAAACTAAACTCACTCACTCTAACAAGGAAACATGAACATACCCTTAGAAGCAGCATTGCCTCCAGCCCAGCCCCCAGCAACACATAAGATGGCATCCACCTTATTTTCCCCCAGGACACCATCAATGCTCTTCACAACGTCATCTTCCTGTGCTATCCAAGACTCGGCTACCTTCACAATCACATTGGCATCTGCATCTTCATTGGGGTGAAGGTCAATGGAGCCTACCCACTGAAAGGGGAAACATTCTGTTACAACTACTGCAAAGAGCTTATCAAACATCCAAAGTTTACAATGTAACCCTCCTCAACACACATTCACAGCATCAGTCAATGTGTGTATCACACAGATGCAAGAAGTGTTTCAACCAAAACACAGTCAACATCAGTCAATATATGCACCAATACCTATGAACATACAAGATACTTGGGTGGTGTCTTAAATTTTACAGACTATCTCAATGTTGTGTGATTGTTAATAATCTATTGCTGTAGTAGAGTGTAACCAATGAAATATCAATCTATAACGACACATACTGTAAACAAACTTTATGGATAACAACTTCTTTATTAAGAAAACCATCTTTAATAATAAGGAAGTTGTTATCCATAAAGTTTGTCCATATTGTACTTCCCAACTTTTAAAATGCCACTCAAAGAAGTTAAGACACATTTCAAATATTGCAATCGTAACATCAGTATCAATATCAGTTGAAGTCATGAGCATCATACCACAAACATGTAACTACTAAAGATTATTATGGTTCGCCTTAATGTCCTTCTAAATGTAAAGACAATTTTGAAATTCATCCCCAAATCCTAACCACATATACATTCAAAACAAAGGTCATCAGAAGATGACAAATCCCCCCGGCCCCTACAAATTTGAAAGAACAAATCATCTGACAGTTACTGAAAGTCCAACTTGATGAGAGAAGTTCTGTGTAATCTGTCTGTTGGTATACAAGAGTAGTTATTGAGCTATCAAAACAATAACATGGAATTGGGATTCGTAACTTTGAACTTCTACGTCAAGTACATGCCATTATCAAAGTCATTGGAAAACAAGTGTTTGCCACTGATATGGCAATGTCCGCCGCCGCTAAAGAATGGAATATCCATATTTACTACTTTATATTTTTTTGGTCACATAAATGATGCCTGAAATGACTGGTGTCTGCATAATCACCCAATGTAGGCTGTCAACATTAATTGAAAACATTGGGTGCAATGTTTTATGAGATATCACGTTTAAATAAGTTTGAAAAGCGGTCAAAGTGTCGTGGTGACCTTGAAGGTAAGGTCAAGGTGACCCAAATACAGCAGTGTCTGTGTAATCCCCCAATGTAAGCTATCACCAAATTTGAAGACATTGGGTACAACAGTCCATGAGATATCGCGTTAACAAGAGTTTGAAAAGTGGTCAAAGTGTCATGGCGACCTTGAAAATAAGGTCAAGGTCACCCCAATCGACTGGAGTCTGCGTAATCCCCCAATGTAGGCTGTCACCAAATTTTAAGACATTGGGTACAACAGTTCATGAGATATCGCATTAACAAGAATCGGGACGTACGTACGGAGGCCGCTGAATACATAGTCCCCCGTTCCGCATTGCGGCGGGGGACAAAAATACAAATCCTAAAGATCACTAACAGCAAAAGGCAGCAATGGACAACCTGTTTTTTGTGTGCGCACAGTTTCAAGAAAGAATACCTATTAGTTTCAGAGCTATGGTCTGTACAAACACACCACTATGAACAGAGTCAAAGTCAAACATTTTGCCACGGAATCAGGAAACAAATTCATTTCTTAGAATTCCTAAATAGCAAAAGGCACCACTTCAGCCCTTGGTTAATTGGTTAATACATGTACCAGATTTGGATGAAAAGTGTCTCATGGTTTTTTAAACCAAGTCCAAATTGTTTTTATTGAAAGCAAGAAAAAAATGCCATAATTCTGCAAGAAGCACAAGGCACTACTTCAGGATCTGTTTGATATGTCTGCTAAGGGTTGTTGATAGATATTGAACAATTTTTTAGTTATGCGTGGGAAACGAAATCCACTCCTTTTTGAGACAAAATCCAAATTGTTTTCATGGAAATCGATTAAAATAAAATGCCCAAAATCAGTAAATAGCAAAAAACACTACTTTAGGGTCTGTTTGATACATCATCCAATTTTTTTGAAAGATATCAAACGGTTTTCGAGTTATGCTCCGGAAACAAAATGATTACAGATGGACAGTCAAGATGATGACTCGGGGAGATTTTATGGGATACTTTATGAGCTGGCTTGTCATGGTGACTGAATTAATACAAATACAAGAGACAGTCGGCTGTCTCGCATACACATAATGTCAATGATGAATAATTGATGTCTTAGATTTAAGTCACTAGGTGTATTATTAAAAATATAACTTATCAACTACCAACATAACAGAAATGTATAAAACACATACATGAAAAAATCATAAATGTATGCTGGCTGTTTAATCAAGCATATGATATGTAAATTATCTACCCTGTTCAGCGCCATTGAGCAGCTCAAAGTTGGAAAATAGGCGCTATACAAATTAATTATTATTATTATATTATTAACAGAAGAGAAAGAACTGATATGTTTTTGAAAAGCGTTCCTCTCTAAATTTAGGATAATGTATTGATTTTTAAAATCAATTGTATACATCCATGTAGATGAAAAAGTTGCATGCAGAGGACTGAATTTACACTTTGAACAAGTATGCAAAACAATATGGATCATAGCAGATATTCCTGATCAAACGTTAGGTTCATGTGACTATATGTTTAAATGTTTCTTCTTCCATCAGAGATCTGAATGGCGGATCTAAAGATTTGTTTAAACAATTTGTATTTCATAGTTTCATCTTTTCCTTAAAACACGAAGGCTACAACGTTCTTCTCCAAAATATGAGAGCCAGAAAGTATACTGACCACGATTCAAATTTAAAAATCAATAAATTTTCTTTAGCCGAGATTAAAGAAGAGCACGTCCAAAAAATATTGCGGGCGCTTTATCACTCTTTTATGCTTCAGACAGCATGTGCATGACTCGTAAGTAAAACCAAAACCAGCATGCAACAGGAATAGAATGTCATCCAAGGTCACCAGCTCCTGTCTCAATGGCGCAAGGCCTGTGACAGTGTCAAAGAGATTTATGATGTTGATTGATGCAAAGCTGTGACGTAGGCCACTTCCGTAGTTGTTCTACACGCTGATTTCGAGACTGGGAAGAAAAGCTTTTGACTGCAATGGAATCAGCATCACGTAAGAAATGCACGTACATAATTTTGAGCTTTGAAATATTTCACAATCACAGAACCCAGTGCACCTCGTCCACCATACACCAACACGCGACCACCTTGCGCCGCCATCTTGATACAATGCCGACAGGTTTCCAAATCGAAATCATTATTATTTTTTACTATAACTATACTTTTTGGTGAAATAATAAGTATAAATGTCCTGGATGGCTATTTGTTAAAAAAAGAATGCAAAAACAAGAATCCCGTTCAGGCGAGTATTTGGCGTTATTTACCGTGACGTCATCATGGCCTCCGCTAGCTGAAAGTAGATTGGAATTCAGACATGAAAATCCTTTGAATTTGTGTAGATCGTTGAGTTTTCTTCCTTTGTCCATTTGATATAGCTAGTTTATTTAGTATTGGTTATCTAGGATCGATTCTTCTCATTCCCACGTGTCTCTGTGGTTAGAATGTCCCGTCATGAAGGTGGGTATTTTTGATACAGACTTGACCAAAATGGCTTCGTTCTATTTCTGCTCTATGTTGTGCGCATTTGGCATTGATTCAGTCATCAAAGTTAATTCGTACTTTTTCACCCCTTCAGATGATACATTGTATAGTTTGGTACATTTCATGGTACTTTTGCTCAATTGTCTATCCATGGCTTTCCCGGAAGTTGAACCCATGTCTGACACATGATTATTTTAGGAAGTAAAGAAATTCATGGAAATCCCCATGAACCGAAGAATCTGTTTGTTCAGCGAATAACAGAGAATATGTTTAAGTCACTATGAACATCATAACATCGAAAGATATATGTTTGGAGAAGAGTTCAGTGGTTTGGTCATAAGTTAACCCATAATTTGTAATGTATGATATGTTGAGTATGCTTGAATTTTCATCTGATGCAACTGTGTCACAGCAGTGCATGATTCTGGATTTCTGGTTACAACAAAAGTATGAAATTCATTGATTTCATCTTGTGCATATTATTTAAATAATGCGTTTATCACTATGCTCATGTATGCAATTCAAGTGTTATATCATTATGACAGTGCAAAGATCTGAACGTACTGATCAGTGCACACCCATTTCCTTTTGAATTCATAAGACCTAAAGTTTGAACCTAAATTTAGTTAAGAACACAGTATTTTTTGTTGCTAAAATGTGACTTTGAAATACTGATACATTTTTCTTGTTCTCTTCTCAATATGGAATTGATAACCTAATGTATCAAGACCTTTGACATACCCAAACTAATACAATTGCAAGCATAAAAAGTAGGTTGTCTTACGGGTGAAATTCAAAATGATCATTGACAGATGTATTTAGTGAAGTGTTCAGTGTATGTTTAAAGAATGTCCTTCTGTTGTTCAGATTCATCAGCAGTTTCAGAATGATGTGAATGACTATATCTTATCTGCTTCATAACTGCTCTTGTACTGGACTAGAATACAAGTGTAATGCATGCTGTCTCTTAACTTTTGCAACAGAAAAACAAATGTTTTTAACATTTCATTCATGTTATTTTGTGAATGCAGTCACTGAGTCTGTACTAATGAGATGCACAAGCAAATAAATATAGGTTGTGAAAATCACTTAGGATGGTTAATAACCAAGTAAACTATGACATTTCTAATTGGTTCTCCACCATTGTTTTAACTTTCAATGTCAGAAGTATTTGTTAGAAATTTGAGCAGATGTTGAGTAACTAGGTACAGTATCACAATGTAGCATGCTGGCAATTCATAGCCAAGGATTAGGTTAATTGATTCTGTTTCAACATTAAGCACAAACTTAAAAGTGCTAAAATGTGTCTATTTATTATATTTTTGTCTCAAATCCCATGCCACAGAAATCCTGAACACTGAAACTGTATCACCATGGAAACCATATTTTGTACAAGTTTTGCATGGTAGGGTAGAAAATGTCATAACTAAAACGAAAATGTTTTAAATGAATCTCTTGAGACATGACTTCTGTACATTTGTGATTGACATTTAGCATCAAAGTATTAAGAACCCAAACTGTCGCTGAATTTTCTTAATACTAGTGGTGTTCCGATTAATTGAAATAATCGAAGATTGGTCGCAGTGACCAAATGACCAAGCAACCTGTCACATTTTCTCATAATCGAACTCAAACAATTTTGGAACTACTGTTTTAGTCTTTGAAACACTTGATGATGGAACATATCTTCGAGGTTGTCAAGGCCTGAAAACATGTTTAATTCTTAGAAACCTGACTTCACTAACTCAAACATCATGATTGAATATTTGTTGAAGACTCTGGGAAGTTTATGTTCATGATATATTATTCATCACTTTAAAGTAGCAAGTTGCATCATGTTATACTTATCTGCAATAACAACCTGAATAGGAAAATCGGAGAAATGACACTGACCAATTTTTTCGATGATTTCTCATTGGTAATGAAGCAATCATCAATTGTGGGATTTCAACCAATTCCCAACACTACTTAATGCATGATAACATAAAGAAGTCTAGACTCTTCTGATTGTGAAAGTACATAATCCACACTTGGAAACTATCTTGGACTTGCTGCAGTAGCTGTATCTATTTCATGGTCTCTATGATTGACTGATGCATGATATGTATTGCTCTTGATGACTGTGAAACAGTAGTTTTTGCATTTTCTTGTTTTGTTTTCCTATTAACAGTTGAACATATCTCTCTTGCTACTTTTCTAAACAAGCTTATGGCATAGAGTAGTGTTATCCACCGGATCAGCGTTATTAGTGGTTAGTAGGTATTATCTGTCAGAGAACATCTGCTGGAGCATGTAATCATGCCCCCAGGTCACAACAATAGGGCATACTGATTACACAAGTGACTGGTCATTGACATTCATTCAAACAGTGTGACAGTAACTTACTCGGGTGTTGTTACATTGATAAACCTTAGTTCATCTAACATGTGCAAAGGTGAAAACATTCATACCAATGCATATTTTTGACTAGTTAAATTTGTTTTAAATGCTTGGTAATTATTGGGGGAAAATGTTTGATATGTTTCAGTCATTGTCAATTATACATGTATGTTACTTCTAAGTTATTAATCATAGAACATGGTGAATGGACTTGGAATTTTGGAAGGTCATTTTCAGTTACACACCATAACAATCAAGGGCCAATATTTGATGTAATTCATTCATCACCTAAATATTGGGAAAACATTTGTGATTCTTGGCTTGGTTAGCATTACCCAGCTTATTGGCATGGATCATCATCATGCTGTCACCTTCTGATATTTCTGCAGCAGTCTTCTAATTTACATGTTGGCAGGATGTTGGTGGAATGATGCTGACTGTTTCATAATAATTGTTATTGCTCGTTTTTGCCTACTCACTTTCCTTGCACCCTGAGTTGATGAATATGATTACTTGAAAGGATTAACTGGAACCAGTGTAAAATAGTTGTTTGGTGATGCAGTACTAGATTACTGAAGAACTAATGACCCACAGCACTAATATCTGTAGAGTGTTTGCACTATCACTCGTCACCAGATTTTGAAGTTAAGCATTTTGTATGACACATTGTGATGTTTCTACTGGATTACTACAAATACCCTGATAACAGCCACAGTGCTTTCTTTCAAAAGTGATGACATCTTAATCTTTCTGATCAGTAACTTGGCACAAAATTCGCTTATTCATGAGTGTCATTTGACTGAACATCATCTCGCTCAAACTGCACTCAGGACGAAGAACGATGGTGAATAGGTCCTGCACGTAATTGAATCAAATTATGTTTCATCTGCTGTTTGAGGATGTCCCCTTATCTTGGTCCTGACAATGAGCTAATGCATGTCTTGATTTGAATTATTTTCAGGTGTCAGCTGTGACTCTTGCTTAAAAGGCAATTTTCGGGGCAAGAGATACAAGTGTTTGATCTGCTATGACTATGACCTGTGTTCAACATGCTACGAGGCGGGGGCCACTACAACAAGACACACCACTGAACACCCAATGCAGTGTATCTTGACGCGGACAGACTTCGGTAAAAAAACTCAATTTATGTCTGCATCAGACTATCCCTACTTATAAGATGATATATTATATTATTTCTATATAATAATGGCAAATGTTGTGATTGAGCAGGTTGTTTAAGAAAATAACCAGAACATTAGTTGATGGCCTTTTAAGCACAGAACAGTTCAATGATGTGTATTGGTAACTACAATCCATAGCTGTTTCATAACTGTGTGTGTTAATAACACATTTATCAATGTGTAATTGTTTATTCAATCAAGCTTGCGACCAGCATGTCGACTTTTCCTATCAGAATGACTGATGTCCATCTGTGCAGGGGGAAAACAATGGTATCTGAACGCTTATTTTATACATTCCGCTTAATAAAAATAGGATCGACACCAGGATTCAAGGGTCGGTCGGTAATCGGAACCACAACATTTTTCTTTTTAGGCCTAATGCAGAGAGCAGTAATTCATGAAAGGAGCATATTCCGTGTTATTGGAAATAATGCATTTTTTGACAGCAAACTGTTACACAATTTATAAAGGTTGTATTGTATTGTGTTGTTTTGAGACAAGCTAGTTGAAAATATAGGTCTTAGACTGTATGTATTGCTGGTCTACTGCAATATATGCCTTTCAAACCATATGTGTTGCAATACTTGTTCTTAGAACTCATATGTTGGGTACACAATTACAACAAGTTTTGTCATTGTCTCTGTGGTTTAACTTTAAGCCTATAGAGTACTTCATTCATGCCTGATGTTGCATTTCATAATCAACTTCAAAATGGCATACTTTACACTCAGAGAATTGTATAAAAAATGAAGAAGTACACTACCTATCCTAACTTTTTTTAGAAAATCAGAACATTTTTAGGGCCTTGGTTTGTAGAAAATAGCATCTGCGTGTACAGTCAGTGCCACTCACTTTCAAACATGTTAGTTTGCATTACAATAATCGCAATATGTATTGCAATACAGATACATGTGTCGCGATATGTTGCAATACAATATATTTGCCATTACACTGCCTTACCTACTATGGCGCTCGGCATTAATGGGTACAACAAGGACTGGTCGGCTCGGAGTCAGTATAATGTGTCTGAGTGGGGTATTCATGCTTCACTGCGGCATGGTATTTCAGTGAGCTAGCACTATAAAACCAGCTTCAGTCTGGGCTAGTACAAGCAGCCGCACATACACACACATGCACGTTGTCATATGAGCGAAATATTCTCAAGCACGACGTTAAACCCAATTTCACCTCACCTCACCTTACCTACTAATAGAAGTGTGGAAGAGAACAAGCTGTTTTTCTACTTATGTTTTATTACCTCATGTGGAATTGTAGATTATTATCACAGTTTTGAATGTTGTGACACATGTTTGGTATAACACCATGATGAGCTAATATGATGGGTTTGTTGTAGATCTATACTATGGAGGAGAGGCCCTCACCACTGAACAACCTCAGTCTTTCACATGCCCTTATTGTGGGAAAATGGGATTCCCAGAGGCCACACTACATGACCACGTCACTTCAGAACATGCTGATGCCTCAGTAGAAGTGGTAAGTTGTGATGGTGTTCCGAGGAATTGAAATAATCGAAGATTGGTTGCAGTGAACAAACGACCGACCAATTGATCACATTTTTTAATAATCGAACACAAACAAGTTTGGAACTATTGTTTTAGTGTTTGAAACACTTGATGATGGAACATATGTTAGATGTTGTCAAGGCCTGAAAACGTGTTTTATTCTTAGAAACCTCACTTCACTTACTGAAAAGTCATGACTGAATAGTTTATATGTTCATGATATATAAGCATGTTGCATCATTTTACATTGGATGTGAAATTTGCAAATGCTGTTTCCTCAGTTTCTAAATATAACAAAAAACAACAAGAGAACCAATGTTTTTTCTTTATAGTTATCTGCAATAACAACCAGGAAAATCTGAAAAAAAATGATACTAACTAATTTTCTTCTATCATTGTTCGTTGGTAATGAACCAATTGCCAACATTAAAGTACTGTTGGAAATAGGAAAAACTGTTTTTAGGCGGTTACTCTGTATCCCTACATTTGCAAATAGCATATGTCGAAATAACCCTTATTGGCCTAACAGGGCGTTCAGTGGGATGCATAATAAGATATCCAGAAAAGCTTGTTTACTCGTAAAATCGGGCAAAACTTAGAAAAAATACGAACAGCTGCTGAAAACAATAGATCAGACTACAGATAGCAATTAGGTCACTCAGTCAGGTATGACAGCGGACCGTCAACTCACTTGGCATGAAATACAAGTGCTGCCCACAGACACAAAGGGTCATCTCAAATATCTTTTATGCTTTTTCATGTGTACGGACTATGTCTCTACTGATTATCTAATCTTAGCTAATATCTCTATCCCCAAGCCCGACCCCAACTACCGTCAGCAACAACCGTCTTGGTTTTGCTTTTGAGACGACCCCTCCTACCTGTTTCTTTTTATAGTGGTAGTGAGACTCCATGGCAGCTACATTCTTCATAGTTTCAGTATTTAAATAATAATTGTTTATGTCAGCTATCGTTTATAATGAAGCTAAGTTTAATTTCAAAATGGACATGCAAAAAATTGTCCTTTGTAATATAATATCATTGCACACTAATTTGCATAAAGCCATGGCCTGTTCCAAATAAGTCGCTTTGAACTTAGAAAAACCTCGCAGTTCTGATTTCTGCACTAATCTCTCCTCAGTAAAGTCCTTTTTCTACGTTTCCTATCTCCCTACCACTGAGACTGTAGTTAGGCTGAACTTAATTCAACAGATATTTCACATTTACACATATTAACTACATAAATTGTAGATATCAATGCGAAAAAACAGTTTTTTTCTATTTCTGACAGTACTTTGTAGTAAGTAAGTTGTCTCATCTAGGCTGTCACTGTTGGTCAGAGCTTTACTGTCAGAGTTGGTCAGATCTAAGCTGTCGTTAACAAATTATTGTTTGTTAAAACTTCAGCAGTTTTAAAACTTATCAGGCTTTGTTGCTGATATGATTTTTAAGACCTAAATCGTAAATGTTTTATGTAAGAATTATAGCAGGGACTGCCTGACTTCCATACTTAGTTATTAAGCATTTGTTTAACATAACATGTCTGAATAAGCCTTTCCCATTAACATATCGGTATTTGGTATAAGCTGTTTGAGATTCAAGTGTTGTGACAGGGACCTCTAGACTTCCCTGTTGAATCAGTGTATGATGGGAATGATGTATTGATGTTGTGCAGGTGTGTCCGGTGTGTGCGGCCCTCCCCGGCGGTGACCCCAATCATGTCACTGATGACTTCGCCTCCCATCTCACCCTGGAACACAGGACACCCAGAGATTTCATATCCTTTTAGCATACAAAACGTGTGACTGTTACAAAGAATAATATCAATCAAGCAGGAAACCTTATAAGCTGAAATCCTTAAGAAAAGACTAGATTTCATTATTTCTTTGACATTTCCTCAAGTTAAGCAAAATACACATGCATGCATGCATACACACGCACACATGCACTCACTTACACTTACACTCACACTTACACTCACACTTAAACCCACACTTACTCACACTTACACACATATTACCATTTGTAGATTATTATAAAGAAGATTAATGTTGAACTTCCTTAACCATACTTACGATGAACCTGCAGGCATGCGTCATGTGCGACGTATTCCTCACCCAGGTAGGGGAGTGAGTGGCTCACGCACACGGCGAGCTAATATGCATTTTGCATCTACTGGGACAGCACTCACCGGGCTTTCACCAAGTGGCAGAGAAACTATGGATCCAATTGCAGGTAATTGCAACAAGTTAAAACAATATGCTTCTTAATGTGGGAAAATGACTTGGTGTTCTGTCTTATTATTAAGTAAACTCAATATTGCAGGTTTTAGATGTATGCTTCCTGCCCTTTAGATCAACATGTTAGTATATTAACATGTTGATGGACAGTCAGTGTTGTGGATCAGCCTTGAGTGAAATCATGTTGTGTGAAGCCTGTGCATCACTGACAACATACCTATTGAGAACAAGCACCATGTTTGACCATGTGGTTGATAAGGATTCTGCTTGTTTCTAAGGTTACATTATCCCTGAACTTCAAATCTAGATGTGGAGTAAGGGTTAATGCATCTGGCTATTTTGACCATTTCCATGAGTGTTCAAATTGGAGATAAAAAAACTGAAATGTGATAAGTTGTTTAAAACTGTGGTAGGTTTGGTCCCACAATGTGATTGTAGCACTAGTATGATTGTAACTCTTGACTATGGTAAAAGGTTTTTGAAGCTTACATCACTTTGGGGGGGACCTGTTCATGTGTTATTGTGTTTCCAATGTGACTGAGGCACTAACTGCTGGATTTGGTTTACAGAGCTGCTGTCTCAGCTCTCCAGTGTTCGAAGTCGTGCGGCAGCTGCACAGTCGGTGTCGTCCCAGTTACAGCAGCTGGAGATGCAGCTACAATCAACTAGGTGAGTGTCTCTCCCCCGATCACACAACACTGCAATCAAAGGACCAGCTGACAAATTGTTATGTTTCACAATTGTAGAAGCTGCAGTTTCCAAATGGTACAAGTTCTCAGGATTTAAACCAAATGCTTGCCTTTAGTGACATAAGCTGTACCCGCTGCTACTGATCTGAAGACAATATTATATCTACTTGAAACTTAAAAATAATATAAAAAAATATGAAAATATTTTATCTGAAAATCAACTGGAAACAACTTGATACATTTTATGACACATGCTATAAACAAGGGTCTTAACCATGACCCAATGTAGTGAACTTATTTTTGACAGTGCCTATCCAGTTCAGTTTATATTCCTCAAAAGTGGTGTCAAATTTTGCAACGAAAAATGTATACAGAATATATATGGACTAGGGCTGAGACTGGTAGGAAAAAATGGAATTGAGTACTCGCATGTACTTACCGGAATCGAATACCCGGAAATGTAATAAATAAAGCACTTCTGTCAACTTTCAGAATATTCAATCACGAGTTGACAGAGATTATTATAGAAAACTTGAAAGGATGGCAATAAGACACTGAAACTGAACTTAGGCTATTTAATTTACATCCATTTAACAAATATAGAGAATAACACCATTACATGCATTCCTCATTAAAACACAGGACCGCTGTTACTGTAACTTGACTCCTCACTGCTCATGCTCAGATATATTAGTTGTTAATAACAACCTCCATTAATCGGACAATGCCAATGATGCAAATGTGTGTTACGTCAATAATGAAAAAGACAAGTTATTATCTGCCCTTGCCATTACAGAGTTATCTCCTTTTCCGGGTACTCGATTCCTAGAAATAGTATTCGATTCTAGCTGTACCCGTCCCAGCCCTAATATGGACCTAGTTTTTATGTTGAGACAACTGTAAGCTTAGCACGTAAACGTTCAACACAACATTGTTTGAGTACTGTGGCAGCAAACTTCAGTGACCCTCTTTAGGATAAAAGAGCTCAATTTCACTTGTATTTTCTTAAGATGATAAGGGTCAGATAAAAACTGCTATTTAAGCCTCAAGTCTGCAGCAATTGTCATTAACATACCCAAGCTGTAAAGGAATCTTTTTCAGTTAATGCATAAAGGATTATATAATTTTTATAGGTAATTTGATGGCTTGGTATTGGATTGAAACAAAATCTCAAAATGTTTGGCAAGAAAAGATAACTTGGCTTATTTCCAGTCAATGAATCCAGGAAATGCACAAAACAGCTTTCAATTTGCTATTGTTCAATGAAATTGCTGGTACCCTTTGTTTGCACTGTTGTGTGTGTCAATGACCCCAGTTACCTCCCCTTCAGCTCTGAAGGTTCATCCTGACATTGTACCACACACACAACTGTTTGATTATGAAAGGATAAATTTCTTTACTTATTTCTTTGGTCCAGTGCACCCCAGCAATTTCAGCCTGTTGAGGTGACTGGATGTAGACATCATCAACTGTCAACATTGGTATTTGCAGATCCATTTTGTTTATATCTTGATCTGGTTGATTATCATTTCTTATGCTGTTCCAGTTAATTTGTTGACGTTATTTGCTTCTTGAAATAGGCTTGTAGCAAATTTATGGTTTGGGAAGAATGCAGATCATTTCCTTTATTTTGAAAACTTTTTTCTGAGTAATTAGTTCTAATTGTATGTTTCACACTTAAACCTTCTGTTTCCCTTAATTCATTTCAACCATTCTTCTTTTCTTTGCCACTTTTCTCATGACAGTTCCCATGTCTTTTTGTCACCTAATTTTTTGGTAAAACTGCTTTGTTGTTTATGTTACATAAAAGTAGATGTTTTTTTATTGACCCACTTTGTCTTCTAACCATCTTATATCTTCTGTTCCCGAATCCTGGTGTGGGAATGCCCAAGACTCTGTCGACACAGGCTTATTGTCTATATGTGATGACAGGAATTACTCTGGAATTTCTGTAATGTTGAAAATTGATTTTTTTCAGAAACAGTCAACAGATATCCTCGTGGTGTTACAACAGGTAAATAGTTCCATCACTGCTCATCCTCTTCCTCCTTCTCCTCCTTCCTCAGTTCACCATTAACATCTCTACGCTTGTTTCCACAGGAGTCCTTGTGCCTGGAGCCGAGTCTACCAGACCATCTATCACTGGTTTCTGGTGCATGAGTCACAGATTAGTCATTCTGTTACACTAACCAGTGTATCACAGAATTGGCAATTTGGTCATTGTAGGAAATTATTTATTGAAGTGCTTTCAACAAGAAAAGTATCTAGGCTTGAGTTGTGGAAGGGGGATAATTCTAAGACTTCCTGTAAGCTAGGAGATGATGATCACTGACTATAGTTCATTGGTTGACATCTACCAGATGACATAATGTAGGATTGTTGTCACTACCTCAAAGTCAAGAGGTCATTTTCATAACCCTTATATTAAAACTGAAAAATCAATGGGATCTTTGGGCTCAAATACTGAAGCATCAAACCTGAAGGACTTCAGGACCCTAATTTTGAACACTGGTTAGTGACTTGACTTTGACTGAACACACTACACGTCATGGCAGACATTTAAAATCACTAAAAGAGGGTGTGACTCATTATCCAGAAACTCTTATAATATGACTGTGTGTGTGATATTTAATGTTCTGTCCTTGTTTCAGACAACAACTGGAGAGGTTGCCGCGCCGACAGGCCGAGGCGGCCAAGGTGGCGTTGCCGTCTAATGCCCAGAACAGTAATGCTGACCAAGGAGGCAGCAGTGGGGGGAGCAGCCAGTCCAATTCTCTCTATCTTCTTGTCAAGTGAGTTCAATGTCAACTCGCAGACTGATTCAAATCTCAGTTTGAAAATGGGTTGAAATTTCAAGATTAGTTAATGCTGTGAAGAGTTGATCTAGTAATGATTGATGACAGAACAGAATGAAAACTTGATTTTTGCGGTGTTATTGTGGAGGCTAGACAATGCATCAGTGCTCCCTCTTTCTGCAGTGCCTTTTGAACAGCATACTGAGAGATATCCGCATTGATGCAATTTATGTTACCACTGATAAGAATGCTCTTGATATTAATTTATTTGCAACCAGTATTTAGCATCTCCATCCAGTGTGAAGCTGTTGCTGGGTTTAGAGTTTGAAATTGGTTTATATGAATGTCTTATAGATAAAGGGATATGTGAAGAACCTTGTAAGTCAATATCATAAAATGCCATCAAATCTCAACTTTTGTTTAAGATGAAACTGTTTACAATTTTGGGTACAAGAATTCCTCTTTTTGGTGTGAATAACTACGTTCGGGAAAAATTTATTCTCTCTTTGAGTTATTTGAGTCATGTGTAGTAAAATGTCTTGATACAGTTCAAGCTGCAAAAACCTTGACCTTCCCACTGATGCCTTGATGGGTGTGTCTCATATATTTATGTTCTCCATGGCATGTGTTTTGCCCGTTATTATCTGTGTCTGGTAAGGTCAGCACAAGTGTATTTAGCAGTAAATGTATTTGCATGTGTTGTATAATTGTCTCACATTACACATGCTATGCTTGCTTCCTACAGATGTAGTGACGAGTTGTCAGAGTCGGAACAGAAAGCTGAGATGGAGCGCAGTGACCGCAGTATGTTTGTGCAGGAGTTGTTGCTGTCAACACTTACAGACCAGATACAGGTCCAGGGGGACAGTGATGACCCTTCCGCGCTTCTAGAAGCTCTCAAATCTCCCTCATCTGAAGAAGTACAGGGAGAGTCCAAGGCATGTGATGATAAGAAGCCCTCTGGCCCCACACAGAGTAAACCTGTAATACCCTGTGTGGCCCCCACAACTACAAAGTCTGCGGAAAGCCGGCAAACAAGTTCAGCAGCCCCTTCCTCAAGCCAAAGGTCAAGCGGAAGTGGGTCTGGAGCTGCAGCCAGCAGCCGGCAACACGTTGGGGGGACATCCAGCCAGGGTGGAGGAGGGGGGACCCGTCAAGTGTATAATTCCTTGTCTAATCCTACCGCTGTATCTCCTAGTGTTTCCAGTAGTAGTTCCGCCAGTGGTAGTTCCATGCTACAGATACCTGCCCGGGCCTCGGGGCACTCACGGGATCCCAGGATAAACCCAGCAGCAGCTAAACGAAATCTGCTCAAACACATGCCTCCCCCTCGAGCCTCGGACACAGAACCTCCTCATTAATAATTACCCCACTTCTGGACTGTGACACTAATATATACAAAGAAACCAGATGGGAATAACAAGAGACCTATTCCAAAGTTGGATGACTACTATATTATTTATTGCTTTGATACAAGCAGAGTTGCTTGCTATTGTGCACTTTGGACACATACAATAGAGCAGTGTAATCGTTTGTCGTATTCAGAATTTGTGATGTGCCCTGGTTAAGGCCAGGCTCATGGTGATGCCTTTAGTACATTCAAGTACCGTATCAAGTTCATTACAAATTTGGGGTGTGCCGATTACTGTGAATTGGCACTGTATTGCATATTTTCATCATTTTTTTTCAAGACTAAAGACCTGTGATATGTAATATCTTGATCTTTGAATATCCTACCAAAATAAAGTTGGATTCTAAAATAGATGTACTGTAGTGATTGTGACCTCCATTGTACAAACTTGTATCTCACAGAGGTTTGAAAATAACACATTGTTATTTGAATTAGTCGGTCTAATCACCTCACCCGTGTAAACTTGGTAGCCTCACTGAAAAGCCCTTACAGCATCTCTCTCAACAGCTCTCCGTCAGTCATGGTTTAACATTGACTTCATACTGCACAATACATATGGACACACATTTGCTGGAGCATTTTTTGTATCAGACAGCAAGTCTTCTGAATGTATGGTTATTATACTTATTATGGTTGAAAGACAGGCAGATTGTGTTGGAGTTATAATGTCTGATATATTTGTACAGTCAATAAGATAGACAAGATTCATTACGTTTTTCTTGTTGGTTCCCCTCATCGTACCACTGGTTAGCTCAGGGAGTGTCCCCCTCTCACGACACCTGTAGTATGAACACGGCTACCTACTGTCTGCACCAATTGTAATTCATATAAATGCACAATCATTATCTTGTGACAGTGATCATTCCCTTTCCCATCTGACTGAGGAATGTCTTGATGCAAGACTTATCTCCTTTTATTCATCTGCAACTAGTTTGTGTATGAGTTGTACAATAGACTTCCCATTTCTTCAGTCAAGCAATTCTGGATATTGCTGAGTGATTGTTGTACATCATCCATCAACTACTTACATTGACTTCCTGATGTTGGGAAATATTTCTGCAGTGTTAAAAATAAACAAATGTTAAGTGGAAAAAACAGAATTTGTTTGGTGTTACTTCTGTATGATAAGGTTAGTTGTCAGTTTGTGGCTTTCATGTAATCAGACAGTTAGGTTGATCAATCTGAACCTGTTAACATTATGTGTTGAAGTATTACTAATGGCCAAAACTGCTTACATGTATGTGATATTTGTTGGATTATCCACTAAACGTGTTGTACTGTGCGACAGTACTTCAAGTGCGTTCCACATTTGCTGTGTTTTGCTCACAAGTAGAAGTGACATCTTATCCCTTTTTGATTTCATTCATTCCTCTATTTTGATAAAGGATATTTTCGTATGTGGGAAGTTTTGTAATATTGGAGAAGAAGCAACTCACTGACTTCCATAGATCCTAGAGTTACTAACATTTGTCGATGATGAACATGTTTGGTTTGTCAAGGTACTGACTAGTTGAGGTTCAGGGTGATTATTGTATGTGTATTGTTATGCTGAATATGGCATTGTTGTGCATCATGTCAGCATTTATACATTTTGTCATAGGTATCTGATAATTAAACAGGTGCTTTTACTTTCTTATACTGCGGGATAGGATACAACTGAATGCATAGAAACTGCTTGTGCTTTAGGGGACGTTTGCTGAGATTGTAACACAGGTTAATGTAGATTACAAAGCAGGTAGTGTCATAGAATGATTGGTGTCTGATGCTGTTGTATCAACAGGATTGTATGTTTCGCTGTGTGAGTGAGGATGACTTTGTGGAGTGACTGACTGACTGATGCAGGTATGTATCCTGGGTGAGGTTGGGGGTTACACTGTACTGGTAGTCACAGGCTTGCTTAGGAAGCAGTATTGTCTCTATGTAGGCCATCAGGTTTCCTTAGTAACGAGTTTTAGGATATCTCTTGCACAGAGCAGTAAAGATTTTGGTTGATGCATTAGCCCACATACCGGGGTAACTAAGGTCTTCTGATGGTGCAGTACCCCTAAACTCCAAGGTGTTAAGGTGAGGCTGTACCCTCAAGCAGTGTATGAAATAAGGCCCGTCTGACCGCCCGAGACGGGCTAGATTTCTGCCGGACGGTATAATTTTACAGCTAGCCAGCCCGATGGACGGGTGAAAACAATTATTCAGATAACGTGTCCAATGGCACTGTCTGTTTAGTATTTAAAAAGGACTGGTTACATCTCTTCTGGGCTGGTAAGTTTTTGAAGTTACCAGCCCAGATGTCTGGCTGGATTTTGGCTTATTTCATACACTGACCCAAGGCAGAGCTGATGCCATGTACAGTTACAGACAGGTGGAGGTGCGTTACTCTGGCGATAGTTCAGGAGGCACCAATCCGTTAGCAATGTAAAAGGACAGACAATGTTATGATCTTAACAAACGTTGGATAGTGTCCTACCCCTAGCAGCAGTGATGGTTAGGTATGTTACAGGAAGCAGGTGCAAATATATCATTGTCTCTGCACCAGGGATTGCGGCAGTGAGCCTTGGTCACAATTGCCATGCCCAAACAACAGCAATGTAGATGTGATGCTCTTTCTCAGCCAACAGTGACGTTCTGGTGGCTCTTTGCTTTAAGCAACAGTGAGATGTAGATACTAGTTTCTGGCCATTGTGATGTTCAGGTCATGTGTCCTGAACTACGAGAGGCAGGTTCCATTCCTGTATAGGTGATATTTGTTCTTGTAGAGTCCATGGGTTTAATGTGATGCTGTAAGGTCTTGTTCAGAGCTAGGCTGTTTGATGTGCCATGCTTCTAGCTGTCAGGGTGAAAGGGCTGGCCTCTCTGTATTTCAATTAAGACAAGGATTGAAAGTGCTTTATTTCACAAATTTTTGACTGTACAATATTCTGAAGTCTGTGAGAAGATGTGCTAGTGCACAGTGTAATTTCTACTGTTAAGTATTTATACTTATTATTTTTGTTGTAAATTTTCAGTGATATTTGTACATAGTGAAAGGCCAGCAGTGAGGCCTTCATGGAGTCGAGGGGAGGCAGTAACAGACAAGTCCTGGCTTACTTGGCTCTTTGTAAATGTAACTGCAGACTTCAACATTATTGTTTGTACAAAGGTCTGTTCTAAACAGAATGAAAGGCTGCGTGTTTGTACCTATGTTCAGGATGGAATAAAATCATAAAGAGATATGAACCTGCTGCTTATGTTGTCTCTGAGTGCATGGTTCTAGTGTGCTGGGAGAGGGGGTAGCTTGTCAGTCAAGAAGTATTTCCCTTGTACTGAGACAAAGTAGGACAGTTGAAATTTGAAGTTTATACTAAATTGTCTTCAGTCTAAATCAAAGTGTAAAAAGTGATAGGAAATGATTTTGGCAGACAATTCTTTCAATCTACTGATTTGATTTGTTGAAATAAAGCACTATTGATCATGGGAAAGCCCTGAATGAAACTGGTAGTTGTATATAGTCTTCTCAAATTATTGTGTGGCAGCTGAGAACATATTTTGGTAGTTTGTTGTGAGTGAATTTGGTTTGCAGCAAAATATGTAATAGTAAATGTTCATTTGATATTTCAAATCTGTTTTATTCAAAATGCTATGTGTGTCGGGTTCACCAGTGCAAAAACATTCAATCGAGACTTAATTGTTGAGCTGTTTTAAATATAGTCCTGGAGTTAACCCCTTTGAATATTCCATTTGTCACAGAAACATAAGATATGAAAAAGATGTAAAATATTTTATTCATAAATTAATAACAATATATTGCATTTATGAGTTAAAATTGGAATCTCAAGGCACAATTCTGCAAACATACCCAAATCCACTACCCACACATGGCAGTTGAACTATCCCAAAGACACCCAATATTAAACATAAAATACTTGTGACCACAACCACTAGATCACTCCAACATGGATGACTGGTTCTACCCCTGGCTGCAATCAACAGCTAAAAACAAAGTTTCCATGCTCCTTGAGCTGATACCAATTTCAAGTGACCTTTTTTGTTTAACAACTATTGCATAATTTTGGTTCATCATTCATTTGAAATTTATGGTGAAATTGTTGGGACTGCCATGTGGCCCAAGGTTATTGCAGGAAGTGTTTTAAATAGTCATTGCGTACATAAATCAGAGTGAGCAAGTTTGGTTTTACACCGCTTTTAGCAATATTCCAGCAATTTCATGGCTAGGGACAGAAATGGTCTTCACACATTGTACCCATGAGGTGAATCGAACCCGGGCCTTCGGCGTGACGAGCGAACTCTTTAACCACTAGGCTACTCCACAGCCCCCGATAAATCAGAAATTACCTTGGGTTCTAAAACATTCGACACCAAAGGTGGAGGAGATGGATGTTGTCAACTCACCAAACACCGAAACGACGGTATGCCTGGTGGAAGGTCATATTTATATGCTATTAGAGTAACAACTGTCAGTCACACTCAAATTCTTGACAACTTACAATATCTCTGGAAAATCAATGCTTAATTTGCAGGATCAGATCAGATCACAACACATCTTCAGATCATGAATCACAAACAGCAATCATTTTTCATTCTTCATGACAAGTCATTACATGATAACTTTATGTTGAGAGATGATAGTAGGGTAGAAACAATAGAATAATGATGATGGTAGTGAAGGTTTTGTGGATGGCAACTGTCTGACCAACCCCAGGTTTGGGTGTCCAAAGCAACATGAAAAATGTCTACACAATCTAAACAAAGTGTGTGAGCATGTATGCACTCATCAGAGACAGATATACATGTACATTATGTGTGCGTTGTGTACAATATCTACAGCACATTCTTTACATCTGGCTTTTCAAGGGGAGTGCTGTCAGTGATACAATATTCCAAACTTCTGTACTATATCGTATATTTGAGAACAATTTCTGTGAGGTGCAGGCCTTCCTTCCAGTTTCACAAGGTAATCAGTGCCTCTGCTATCACAACTCCCAGTTTTACAGTCAACACTAAAAAAATCTTTGAAGACCTGGACCACGGCCTCGTTTCACACAGCAATCTTAGCCAGGACTGAAGTTAAGGTGGGTCTTTGTGGTTTGTCGATATATTTGAATCTAGGGTTCCCATGAATCTCAAATATACATCAGCATGAGATCAGTGACACAGTGACTGTCAGTTTTAAGGGACAAAATTTACATTGATAAGGACTTGTGGGACTTCAGACCTCATTCAACATGGCAGTGTTTGTGCTTCGAGTCCACGTGGTCAAACCTGACTGCAGTCTAGTATGTATAACATGGGACATTTCACGTAAATGGACGGTTGCAGAACAGTTAAGATGTGGTTAGGCACAAGATTCTCCATTCGACCACATAATGGGGATTCCAGGACAGAGTGACGCTGCCAGTGTCAACTAAATTAGCCAGTGAGAGTGGTTGTCGAGCAGACAGACTGACCAGGAGGGGCCCACTTTTCACCCTACTTCAAACCAATGTAAATACTAGTTTCCTGGAGCCAGGTCTTACAAGGTTCTTGGAGGTGGCCCAGTGGTAGGTGTGCTCATCTATCACACCAAACACCAGGAGGTATTTGCTAATATGGGATTCGAATCCAAGTATATTTATAATTTGCCAAGATGGTTGTAACACCTACTAACATCGAGGCAGTTTTGTCTCATGATTTTGATCAAAACACGCAAACTCTTGCTTAAACATTTTCTTACCTTTTGGGCATTTATGGAGACCATCCTCTTTGTCACAGTTGCTCCACTTTTGGATAAACCTACACTAGACCCTGGTTCCATGCCCCCTTTGATTTTCATGAGTCAAAACCGATTTGCAGTGGTACTCCGCCTTATGGACTAATCAAAATGCATGTTACAGCCTCATTGTTGGGTTGTTGATATCAACAAAATGGCAGCCAATCCCACAGTTTGCTCAAAATTCAACACTGAAAAGTTGGCATGCAGGTTTTTCATGGACAGGACATCTTCATGTTCATGTGAACTCATGGTGGCATGTCCTCCCTCACCCATTTCCTTTTCCCTTATTTCCATATTTTTATTGGTCAGAATAATAGTAATAAAAATCAAGGGCAGTTAATCACAGCTTGCAAGAACCACAGGAATAAATCCAGGAGTTAGTGTAGGTATAAATGAAATGAGAGCCCTGGAGATCTAGAGGATGGATGAACACCAATATACACACATCCTCCTATTTTCTAGGAAGACTATAACAATATGCAAGGTTCAACATTAACACCACTTTGATGTTAAACCACTGTCTACACGTCACTACAGACTACCTGTAAATGTCATATTACCACACTGGACAACATTCTACCTATCCATGCTGACACACTAATGGCTGGGCCAATATCTGCTCTTATTATCAGTTATATTTACAAAGAAACTATTCCTCACAGAAGGTTGTGGTATATGTCCGAGGAGTACCTGAGTGAGACGGTCCTGTTTGAACAGGATTTCAAAGACATCACATACATCATTCCTGTGATAGAAAGAACTATGATGCTGATGATCAGGGCAGTGATCAGCAGATCCTATAATACAGTGAATTCCAGACACTTAGACCAGGGGGATGCCTGACCAAGAGTGACGGAGTGAGTTTAGTTTTACCCCGCACTCAGCAATATTCCAGCTATATGGCGGCGGGCTGCAAATAATCAAGCCTGGACCAGACAATCCAGTCATCAACAGCCTGAACATCGATCAAGTCAGCGAGTCTGACCACCCAAACCCCTTAGTCGCCCCTGACCCGGAACAAGAGTGCCCAGACAGTTGCCAGAGTGAGGTTCTCCCTTCTCTCACATCAATGTATTAGTAACAACTGTGGCAAGAAAGCATTTTACGTCCATGTTAGACAAAGCACATGCTCCAACCTTCACCAGTTATTCAAAAGTTGTTAATCCCTTATTTTCCAGGCTAGTGGCAGTTTTCTACCACAGGGTTGTACATTGTGAACACATTTTTGAAAAAAAATTGGTAATGAGTGTATCTTTTAACATGATAATCATAAAATCACAAAGAATCATATAATATTGGCTAAATATGGTAACAGCTGATAAATTATATGGTTATATGTCCATGACAGAAAAATAAAGTCATTGGCCTGAACAATTTAAGGATTTCTAAAGTTGAGACTGATGGATCAGGTTATATCAAGGGATTAAACTACCATTTCCCAGTGTTTGAGTACTGTAGTGAGTGAGTTTAGTTTTACCCTGCACTCAGCAATATTCCAGCTATATGGTGGTGGTCTGTAAATAATCGAGTCTGGACCAGACAATCCAGTCATCAACAGCATGAGCATCGATCTGTGCAATTGGGAGCCGATGACATGTGTCAACCAAGTCAGCGAGCCTGACAACCCGATCCCGTTAGTCGTCTCTTACGACAAGCATGGGTTACTGATAGTGTTTGGAATTGGTTGAAATCTCACAATTGATGATTGCTTCATTACCAACGAACAATCATCGAAAAAAATTGGTTAGCGTTATTTTTCAGATTTTCCTACCAAGGTTGTTATTGTAGATATGTATAACATGATGCAACTTGCTACTTTAAAGTGATGAGTAATATATCATGAACATAAACTTTCTGGAGTCTTCAAGAAATATTTAGTCATGACTTTTCAGTTAGTGAAGTGAGTTTTCTAAGAATTAAACAAGGTTTCAGGCCCTGACAGCTTCTATGATATGTTCCATCGTCAAGTGTTTCAAACACTAAAACAGTAGTTCCAAAATCGTTTGTGTTTGATTATGAGAAAATGTGATCGATTGCTTGGTCGTTTAGTCACTTCGACCAATCTTCGATTATTTCAATTAATCGGAACATCACTAGTTACTGAAGATCAATATTCTAACCCGGAACTTCACGGGTCGTTTTAGTACTGTAATATTTTAAAGTGGGACATGTTGATTTTTCCGTCAGTGCAGTCCAGCCACCCGTTTCATAAAGTGATAAAGGCTTCACAACAGTGGTAAACTTACGTTAAGAATTTGGATTATGGGGTTCTTAGAGCTACTTTGTGACTCTTGATGCTAAACTTTTGAAAGTCACACCAATAGTATGAGTCCTGTGATCATCCACAGCTAACATCGGACTGGGATTGGTGGTCTGTGGTGTGAGGATCCTCCACTTTACTACAAAGTGATCGCAATGAGAGTTAAAACTGTCCTAGTACTGACATCCCTTTGCAGGACAATGATGATGGCTGTTCGTCCAGTAAAATATTTCCTCCACACCATTACACTCTGCAAACAAACTTTCACTTCAGAGCTAGTGATTACAATAACTGCTACATTGAGACTAAATATGAAATATGTTTCATGTTAATGGTATTACTTTTAATTAGTGACCAGTTTCGTGATAAATGTTAACAATCACACCCACACAATATTAAAATCATAATAACCAAATTTAAGACACAATCTTCAAACTACACTGATAATAAACATTTAACACTGCTGTTGAGAGAGATTGTTAATATCATGTTAGATAAATTTTAACTTTGGGTCCAATTCACTGCTGCAACTATTTTCGACCCACTTACTGACCCCATAAGCTCTGAACTGACATTGAATGATGGCTCTCATATTCCTCATATATACTTTTAATATTTGTGGAAACTGTAAACCATGAAAAATCTTAATAGCTGCTACAGTAGACAAGTAACAATTGCAAATCGTTGTTTGCCTCCTCTTCAGTTCCTGAACTGCATACAGACATTCAATGTTCATCGGACGCTGGAAGCACTATCCAGAAAAACAGTAGATGCTCTTCACATAACGAGGTTTATTGTAGCCCCACTACATGAGAGTGAGGTGGGCGTGGTGCTGTGTGAAGTGGGCGTGGCACTGTGTCGACACTGCTACCACAGTGTCCATGGCGGCTGGTTGACACGTCCCAAGGGTATACCAGTCACATTGATTGGAATATTTATAAGAGCACTATCCATATTTAACTGTTGCAGTGTGTGACGAATCATAGCACTGAAACGGAAGTTACAGAGTGTTATATGTACATGAACATATGAAATAGAAAACAAATGTAATTAACAATTTGACAGAGAATAACATCATTTGGTATGATTTGTACACTGTACACATCGACCGTGGGAGTAAAACGATTTACAAAAGGATCAATTTATCATTCAGTGTGCTGGGCTCAGTCAGTTTGCGTGATGTGAAACCTGAGGTGTAGTAGAGTTTTAGTTCTGATAGGTGATCACTATTCAAGCATCTTAATGTTCCAGGATAAGTGCATTGTCCCTGGGTAATGATCAAGAACCCTTGAACTAAGGGGGCTGTCTGGTATCCTGGGAGTTAGCTGCTATTATATTTTACTAAGGATGTTTTAGCATTATGATCCAAAATCTTCTTGAACTATATTTCTATCTGTATAAGCTAGTATCTGACAGGATAAGAGCCTTTGGGCTTCTGGCAAAACGAGAGCCTGTGAGATAGCAGTTAACAGTCAACTATTTCCTGGATGTATAAGAGCCTCTGTGAGCATTCAGCAAGACAAGAAATTGTGTGAGCTTCTGCCAAGACAAGAGAGTGTGTGAGGTGCTAGCAGGACAAGAGCCTGTGTAAGGTTCTAGCAGGACAAGAGCCTGTGTGGGGTTCTCGCAGGACAAGAGCCTGTGTGGGGTTCTAGCAGGACAAGAGCCTGTGTGGGGTTCTAGCAGGACAAGAGCCTGTGTGGGGTTCTCGCAGGACAAGAGCCTGTGTGAGCTTCTGGTAGGACAACATGTGTGAGCTTCTGGTAGGACAACATGTGAGAGCTTACCCGTCTTTCCCCATGAGGAACATGGCTGGAATGTTCACTTTCCTGCTGGTGTTGTCATCGATCATGTCGACAAACTTCTCATCATTCTCCTCATCACTGTCGCTGATCATAGCACCAATAGCATTTGCCTTTTCTGCGTTGTAAGTTTTAGTTAAAAAGGAGCATCCTCTGTAAATAACATTGATAAAAATATGCTCTCAAAGTACCGTGGAGACAAATGGAATATCAGCTTATGCTAGTACAGGACATGATACACCTGTACCAGGTGCATGTTGACAATACCTAGCTACTAAACAAGACTACATACTGGTGTTATATCTCACGATTATCTATAGAAACAACTCTCAGAAAACTGTTGACATTGTCATGACTTTTGATTCTGTAAGTACCAACTGGTACACTAAGTGAGTGACTTGGGTTTTACGCTGCTTTTGGCAATATTCCAGCAAATTCATAGCTGGGGGGACACCAGAAATGGGTGCAATCAATGGAAACCACCACACAAGACTATCATTGTCTAAATATCATACTGTGACCTGTCCTCTTAAGTGAAACAGGATGCTATAAGTTTGTAAATTAATTCAGTACATTATCTTAAAGTACGACACAGGTTGATGAAGTCAAGCCTAAGACAGCACGAAAACGTAACAATTATTGATAAGAAAATTATGTCATTGACAAAACACTTGAAATGAGGCCAAAAAAAAATAATATGTGTGATTATGGTTTCCCGACCGACCCCAACACAAACTTCCCGACCCTAAACTTTTTTTTCTCGTTTTTTTAAGAGACGGCGAAACATTTTGCTATTCCAACAGTATGTACTCCCCAATGTTGGGGGCGACCATGTGACCTGTGCTCAATTACTCCTGTTTTTCATAAATGTTGAATTTAGAAAGTGTTGATGCTTCAGTTATTAAAATTTTAAACTGGTTTCCCCTCTTTTCTTTCAAAACTGGTGCCTGATATTACATAAAATATGTGGTTTTATGAATAATATGTGAGTGCATCTTAAAAAAAATGTAAGAAAAAAAATCAAGATAAACCCTACCTACCGACCCTGTTTTATAATTTCATGTTACCCTAAAAACATATTTGTGGCCTGATATAAGTTTTAATACACCTAAACAGACTTGTGCCCAAAACTATTTGCACTTTACTGATCACGTTTTTAGTTACCCATGCAGGAATGTGTCCCAACATTTTTTTTCATTTTTGTTATTTCTTACATATCAATTGATAATCAATCAATATTCAGTAAATGATTATGGTCACTAGCCAGCTGAAGTGCATGTGGAGAAAAACATTCAGTGACAGTATTCAATGATGGGTTATACAACTAAATCGAAGCCTGTGCTAGTCGATCCCATCAACAAACTCATGCATCCTTCACCCTTTATGTCATATGGATGCAATCTCATGATAGCCACATAGCATTGCAATACGGGGAGCTTAGGTGAATTCCAAACTGCACAGCTGTCGGACCTACTTTTTCCAATGTTCGGCTGTTCACAGATCCTTCCATGTACATCTGAATTTTAAACATCTTTGAAATATTATAGCTATTAAACGGTTAAATTATTGTGTGTCAAATACTATCTGTTTTGGTTATTTTGTGATGAGAACCTGGCATGTGTGATATGTCATATGTGCGGTGTGATACTCAGGTCACGGTAACATCAATGTGGAAGCTTCAATAGTTATGTTTAGGACTCACCATCCATGTAGATTGTGGAGATCAATAACCATTAACTGAATATTGATCATGTATTGAGAAATATTGGAGGAGAAACCTTGAGCAAAAATACCAAAAAAATTAGAAACAAATCAACATGTGTCACATCCCTGGTGAGTGGTGACATATTTAGCAGGGCTGGAAATAACTTTAAAATTGATAGTGTACTCCGGTACAGTGGAACATGTAAACTCACTTACAATTTAATTTTCCCACTATACCGACCATTTTCTTCTTGGTTTTTCAAATAAACAACATTGGAAGTCAACTGGACACCGATACAGTGTGATATACAAATTTGCTTGCCCGACAGAAAAATACACTGGACTCGGACATCGGGCAATGGATTACTGACAAAACATCATCGTGAACAGAAGTTAGATGCAGTGCATGAATAACCACTTCAAGTCTGTGTATTGTCTCAGTAAATTCAAACACTATTTCATCACAAGTGTCATGAACAATTTTCATATAGATAATCATTAATATTTAGTTCTATCAACGATTATGGATTTTTTTACCCCATGACTATCATTTTATCAATATTCTATCATCCAGTGTTTCTAAAATCTACTTTAGAACAAAATGTGAAGATTGTTTTAACAATAAAAAAACTAGATAAATAAAAGATAAGCCAGTGGTTGACCTCACCTTGAAGTCATGTTACACACACTCAGTCACACACTGCAGTCTGTGACTTGTCCAAGCCATAGTCTAGATAATTTCTGTTTGATATAGTAACATCAGCTTATAGAACACCATATGATAATTTACCCAAAATGATGCTTGGAGCCTTGTTTGGGCTGTTGGCTTTTGATATTGTTACTGTATTATTCAACTATGTTGATAAACAGGAGGTACTTGGGTACTTCAGAATCCCCATAGGAGTCAATCTAGAGAAGTACATGTCACTGCACATCAACTCAGTGAAAACCACTGGCATCTCCTGCAAAGCTTATTGACTGGTGTGATGAGCCTCAAAACCTTTTCAAAAGCTTTAGTGAAATGAAATTTCACCCAAAATTAACATTATATGATCACTTTATTTATCTTACCCACGTAATATAAAGGCAATGGATCCCCTCATGCTGCTTGTAAAAGTGCCACACCCATCTAAAGGGTCGGCAAATCTAAGCTCCACTTTGCTAAGTGTGTGTTCCTGTAATGAAAAAGAATATTAACTAGGTTAACAAGTAAAGACATGTACAAATGTCACTCTTGTCACTATTCTGAAGACCGAATCTCGTACAATTGTGTTTGGTCTAGCCTGGATCAGTTTGTCAAAGGTTTCCTGAGGGCTTGTTAAATTTCAAACATTTTGGAGATATTGCAACAGGTATATGTGATCACCATTCTTGTGATATTCTGACTGAATTTACACTCCTGTGACTAGTAAGCTCAACTAAAAAGCCCTTATACGAAGACTAAATTCTACTGAAAATGATGCTAAGAGCAATGTTCAAAACTTGAAAGCTCAAAAACTTCTGGCACATGCATGAAACACTACTGGATTTTTGTTACATGATACAGCCTCAATATATATACTGAGAGAAACAAATAAAGGATCACAGGAAAATTCAAGCGTTCCTTTAATATTTTCCCGTTTTTATCACCCGCTTTGAATAGCACAGTAGTGATGAAAACTGGAAAATAATAAAGGAACACTTAAATTTTCCTGTGAGTGTGATCCTTTATTTCTTTCTCTCAGTATATTTTTCCAAATGTATGTATCAGTTTATGCTGAAGACTCTACAATCTGCAAACCCGTACTTGAACTCTGGCATCATTTTCAGTAGATTTTATTCCAAGAGCGTGGACTTGTATGACCTAGACTGCAGCCAAAATATTTTGAGTAGACTTAAATCGGTGGCTTAAGATGTAGACTGACATATTAATTAATAATGGAAATGCATCTGCTTATGATACAGTTTACTAGAATAACAGTTCCACACATGTAAACTATACAAAATCAGAAATTCCTGCTCAATGGAAAAATCTGCAATGTTAGCATCAACTTAAATTAACTGGTTCAACAATTCTCATTCTTTGTCAGTAAATATTGAAGGACCATAGAGAATGTACATCATTGTTCAAACAAAACTTCACCATTTCTGTGCTTTTACTTACAAAAACTCCTCCAAAGTCTCTGGCCGGACGCACTTTGTAAGTGTAACTTAACTGCTCAGGTTCAATGATTTCAAAAAACATGGCATCGTTGAGGACAATGTTGACATCGGGTGATGTTGCAAGTTGCAACTCTAGAGCTGTCAACAAACACAAACAGAGACCTCAAGTTTGGAATCAGCCTACAATTTACAGATGCAAGCTAACTTGTCCATTTCCCCTTTCTTGTAACTATGATCTCGGCACAATGACATTTTGATTTTAGGTGCCCCTTTAAGTGTCTGAACATTTAACGCCTTGCATTAGCAGAGCTCATTACAGACCAGTAGCTGGCACCAGAGTTTGGCTGAAGTCCAAAAGATCAGGAGATCTATAGAAAGATCCACTGATCCTGTCCCATATATTATATCTGTCCTCAAAAAGTGTTTGGTCAGTTTTTGCACTAGAATTATATTTTCAGTGAAACATAGCCTCAATGATATTAGTAGATATGTGCAGGATCCTCTAGCTGGCACCAGAGATACATTACTCGTCCTCTGTGATTGGGAGCAACATGTATTTTACATCAACAACAGTTCTATTCTTGAACCAAACACACAAACAACAATCGTAACAACAAATATACTTTATCATTTGCAATTGAACAGATAAGTTTCATGATATAAACAAGATTAATGAAATGTACATGCGCACAATGGTACAAAGCTCTGCAGATGGGAGTACAGAGTTGTGTCCCATATTGGTAACAGGATGCGCATAGGAATGAATCCCAGGTTAATAATGGTTATGGTCATCCCTGTATTTCAGCAACAGGATTTACAGGATGCAAATTTTTGCGTTCTATACACATATAAAAATTGACAATGGACCCTCAAATACAGGACTCTTGAAAGGTAAATCCCTGGATTGTATCTTTTCATAAACCTGATAAAAACATATCTTCTTCTTCACTGTGGTCTTTCTGTCCATAGCAAGCTGACAAGATGTCAAGTATTATTAAAATCTAACTCTAAAACCGCAATTTGAGAGGGTAATTCTTCTCAAATATTGGCTTAATCAATTATTCAACTTGACATTGAAAACGTCGAACATTTGCTTGATAATTTAAGTAAAAATTGGAAGAAGAAAAAAGCTATTGTGGGTCTATCACTTTCAAATCATTTCCCCAACAGATGCATACACATGATCATTGAAAAAATATATAAATGCAAAACAAAAGAAAACAATTTCATTGACAATTGTTTTTCGGTTTTCCAATTTTTAGTGGGAGTTTCTTAAACCATCACATCTACCTGGCTAATTTACAAAAACGCTCTCATGTCACGTTCTTAAACAGTCGATGAGACGCTGAACTAAGAAAGATCTCAACATACCCGTCTGCTTGCAGAATGAATCGAAGCTACGATATATTCTGTTCAGCAAGACTCGCCCATGCAACGCAGAATAAATCAGTCATACAAGTGCATACAAATACACACGAAAGAGTGATATGTTTCAAACTTACCGCATAGCGACAATAAAGTCAAGAAAATCAGCAACAGAAGAAATAAATGCCTTAAGAACACCCTCTCCATGCTGTCATATTTGCTGACGACAACTTCCGCCTGGAAGAGTTACCTCCCCTGTTTCCGGGCACCTGTTCCAAGTGCAAATATTCCCACCAATCCTTCCTCAATCCAGAGATCGAACCGGCGTATGGAATAGACACAGTAACACTAATTTACAGCATTATCTTAACTTTCACTTATAGAAATCACTTGCGATAAACATTTAAACACACAAACACACACAAAAACCCCAATAAAACAACGAAAAAACAGACACACACAAAACAAAAAAAAAACAACAACTAAAAACAAAGACATTAGTAAAACCAGAACCTAGAAAGCAACAACATTTTGAAAAATAAAAAATTGGAAAAAACGAAAAGGAACCAGATGACAGACAAAAAAACCCACTCACTTGAATTTTTCAGATGAACATAAATATATCTACAACGTGCACGGCTCTGTTGTGTATGAAATCCAATACAATTATAATAATAATAATAATAATAATAATAGGGATATTTATAAAGCGCCAGTGTCCACCCACGAATGCATGCTCATGGCGCTGAGAACCTATGTACAAGGAGAAAGGAAGATTGAGTGAGTGAGTGAGTATGATTTTACGCCGCTTTTAGCAATATTCCAGCAATAATGAAGAGTCACTGGAAGGCTTTAGTGAAGAAAAAAAAGTCTTAAGATTACACAATTACACAACATTACAGGTATTGCGGAACTAAATTGAAGCTACTGTGACACAACATTAAATTAAAGCTATCGCGACTGAAAACACGATTTTAGGTGGTGAATTTGGTACATGTGTCTAATGTTTTCGGGATGCAATTTTACCTTGTAACATCTCTTGCCCGTGGACAAGAGCTGGTAGCAGTTCTATATAATTGAACGCTAGATCAGATCTGATATGTTATGAAATATAACAATATTATACACTATAGAAGCAAACCAGGATCGATTAGTCATTATTGGACATTATAATCAGCCTCAAGATTGAGTAAAACACGTCAGGCGCGTAGCAAGCCATGTATTTTTCGTGTAAGCCCGATAGCTTGCAAAGCTTTATATTTAGATAGTATTGATGGCTTGCCCATCCTTTTAACAATGACGTGTAAGTCCGGGCTTTTTTAATAATGGTAGCTACGCCCCTGTACATACCTTAACAGCTTATGTCAACATTTGAAAATATTTACATGTGAAAGAATAAGGGAAAAGATCCATGTTACTTCGTATAACCACTAAGTATATACAATACGATATCGGATTAAGGCACATCACATAATTAAGTGAACTTGATTTGTAATGTCAAATGTGATTGCACATGCCCAAAATATTGCTCCACAATTCACTGAAGTTCACATGTTACTGGTCTCAATCAAATCCTCTGGCTCTTTCATGGACTCGAAAAGTCATTTCCTTATTGATAACACAATGGCATTCAGAAAGTGTCAAATGTAACACATGTTATATTTGGGATTACACTCAGTAAAGCACAGATTCTATGACCTTTTGGGTGTAGTTCCATCCACGATTCGAACTGTCACAATGACAATAACAGATGGTTACTTCCATGGTTTGACCAGCACAGCTGGTTCAGAAGGGTACACGGCCGGTCAACAGAGGATTTTATTACACCTGACATTCGGACATGGTCGCATGAGATAGTGGAAGTGAGATGTTCACATGACATTAAACGCTTGTGCACCCTCGTGTTCATTCCTTAACGTAACATGTTCTTGGAGATTTGACGTTGGTGTGACACGAGGATTTGTACACTACTGTTTGATTAGTACCCAGTCGATTATGGGTTGTGTACTCATTGTCCGGGGAATGTATCGATGCGCACTAATATATATACATGTATTATGTACTTTGGGATGTATCAACGACAACCGAGTAATGCATAATGCTGCTGTTGTTTTACCGTTTACCTCGTGGGGTATTTTCGGGGTGTGGATCAAAGGAGAGTTGCTCTGTCTCATAGCCCAGTGCAAAAGGGAGCTTTACATGACGACATTTGAACGTTTTGAGTGTGCAGACGTGTACATTTTTGACGTGCATTTTTTAAAAGTAAAACGCAAATAAAAAACTTTGCTAGTTTGTACAAGGTAAGCCGGCCTGGCAAAATGAAATCACTCCTACATTTCAGTCTAGAATGATCCTGCACTGAATCAAATCAATCTGAATGACCTGATTCTGGAACTGATATACTCTGTAGCGAAACAGTCCAGGGCCTAGATTTTCAAAGCTCTCTTAGCGCTAAGATAGTCGTAAATTAATGTTAATGTATGGCACTTACGACTATCTTAGCGCTAAGAGAGCTTCGAAAATCTAGGCCCTGGAATAAAATCACTGCCCTCCAAGTATCGAAGGTCAAATCGCTTCTTCAATATGAAAATCAATCCCCTTATTACAAACTTACTCCCTCGGAAAAAGTGCAAAATATACAATCCACATGGATTAACTTCTTTGAGTGGCATTTTAGAAGTTGGGAAGTACAATATAGGACAAACTTTATGGATAACAACTTCTTTTATTCGTGAGTGCGACGTTTCGATACAGATTCTTGTACCGTTGTCAAGCATAATGGGACATGAAGAAGGGGAGTATATATATATACTGGATGTAACAATGTAACAAAGAAAACAACATAATTAACATAATTGGCTAGGCAGAAAGCCGATGAAGCCAGAGAGTAGACAAAGGACAGGCGTGGAAGCCAATGATGTACAAATAATAATGAGATGTTTATACAGCAGAGGATTAGTGTGCGTGTGTATGTGTGCGAGTGCGTTCGTGCGGGCGTCTGTGGTGTGTGTGTTGAGTCTGTTGACGGCGGCCGACTTGACTACCACGGCGTCCAAAATTGTAAGAAAGCTCTTTAATTAAAGCTCTGCCACATAAAGAAAACATTGGCACAAATAACCAATAACTTTATTATCCCAGCTACGACTCCTTTTGGCACCAGTAGTAACAAACGTTGCATCGAGTGTGGTAGGGAGTTTAAACCTTACGGGGGAAAATGGCTGAATAATAATTATTACGACGTCGCATGGAGCTTAGACATATATATTTTTGAGAATGATGTGATTGAACCCAATGCCTGAGTAATTTCAGTAATGTGTTACCAAGCTGGGTACATGGGTATGTGGCGGGAATGATTCTTCCAATGTATATTAAGTGAAAATTGCGACAAGCGTCACGAGGAATATTATTTATAATGCTAAAGAGCTGAGAGAATCACCTTTTGAACTTACCTGCGAATCTGAGGGGAGGTGATGATGATTTGGAGATTTTACGTGCGCTATTCGACATGATGCGTATTTCGCACACGATAAGTACAGACCGTAGAGTAAACTGATGCCAAAATACAGGTTACATAACAACCGTATGCTGGAGAAAAGAGTGAGTGAGTGACTTTGGTTTTACGCCGCTTTAGCAATATTCCAAAAATATCACGACAGGGGACACCAGAAATGGGCTTCACACATTGTACCCATCTGGGGAATCAAACCCGGGTCCTCGGCTTGACTGGCAAACACTTTAACCACCAGGCTACCCCACCGCACAATGGAGACAAGAGACAGAGTTATCACTTTTCTATAATAACATTGACACTAGGGATTTAGTGACAATATCAGACAGAAAATCATGGACAATAAAGAAGAGACTTGTTGGATGCCTTCTTCGTTATAGTGAAGGACACAATTTTTCGGAGTAGTTTCTTGCTTCTTCATCAGATGGATGAAAACTAGGATGCAGACTTTGCAACAATTTTGATGATACAACAAAGGTGGATACTTGGTGAGTAAAGCCAATAGTTAATTGGTGCTGATTCGTGATAGCGATGCACAAATGGGATTCGTGAGTTAAATAGTTCTGATAGTAAGGCGACTGGCGACAGGTGATTTTCAGTGTCCAGACACATTTGTCTTGCGGTCTAGTATCGTAGGTAGTTTTACATAGACAGCATGACATCTACAGAATTTTAAATGCTTACATATTGCGTTTTCATGAAATAGAAACGAGTTATAGATCTGTTGGGAATGCTAACTTTCTAATTAATGAAATATTTCACTCCTTCAGAGAAAAGTAGAATATACCAGGTATAGTGACGTCACAATATGTCACTCCTTCAGAGAAAAGTAGGATATACCAGGTATAGTGACGTCACAATATGTCACTCCTTCAGAGAAAAGTAGGATATACCAGGTATAGTGACGTTACAATATGTCACTCCTTCAGAGAAAAGTAGGATATACCAGGTATAGTGACGTCACAATATGTCACTCCTTCAGAGAAAAATAGGATAAACCAGGTATAGTGACGTCACAGTATGTCACTCCTTCAGAGAAAAATAGGATATACCAGGTATGTATAGTGACGGTACTCCTTCAGAGAAAAATAGGATATACCAGGTATAGTGACGTTACAATATGTCACTACTTCAGAGAAAAGTAGGATATACCAGGTATAGTGACGTTACAATATGTCACTCCTTCAGAGAAAAGTAGGATATACCAGGTATAGTGACGTCACAATATGTCACTCCTTCAGAGAAAAGTAGTATATACCAGGTATAGTGACGTCACAATATGTCACTCCTTCAGAGAAAAGTAGGATATACCAGGTATAGTGACGTTACAATATGTCACTCCTTCAGAGAAAAGTAGGATATACCAGGTATAGTGACGTTACAATATGTCACTCCTTCAGAGAAAAGTAGGATATACCAGGTATAGTGACGTCACAGGATGTCACTCCTTCAGAGAAAAGTAGGATATACCAGGTATAGTGACGTCACAATATGTCACTCCTTCAGAGAAAAGTCGGATATACCAGGTATAGTGACGTTACAATATGTCACTCCTTCAGAGAAAAGTCGGATATACCAGGTATAGTGACGTTACAATATGTCACTCCTTCAGAGAAAAGTAGGATATACCAGGTATAGTGGCGTTACAATATGTCACTCCTTCAGAGAAAAGTAGGATATACCAGGTATAGTGACGTCACAATATGTCACTCCTTCAGATAAAAGTAGTATATACCAGGTATAGTGACGTTACAATATGTCACTCCTTCAGAGAAAAGTAGGATATACCAGGTATTGTGACGTCACAATATGTCACTCCTTCAGAGTAAAGTAGGATATACCAGGTACAGTGACGTTACAATATGTCACTCCTTCAGAGTAAAGTAGGATATACCAGGTATAGTGACGTTACAATATGTCACTCCTTCAGAGTAAAGTAGGATATACCAGGTACAGTGACGTTACAATATGTCACTCCTTCAGAGTAAAGTAGGATATACCAGGTACAGTGACGTTACAACATGGAGGACACAATCGCTACTTTCCTTCATGACACAAACCTACACACTCTTAAGAAAGTAAGAAAGTTTATGGATAACAACTTCTTTAGTATATATGATGCGACGTTTCGGTATGGATTCTTATACCGTTGTCAAGCAAGAGTGAAGTACTACAGCACAGAACAGACTTATATACATGAACAGGGATTAAGTAATAACAACATGTAGGAATGAATCAGGGGGATTAACAGCAACAACAAGGCACGGTGGCAATAATGTAGTGACAATAGGAAGCCAATACTGGTGGAGGTAGAAACAAAATATACATGCTGATGAGATTAATTAACAATGATAGCTGAGGTGCTCTAATCTGTTGTTTTTATCAGATCATTGTATGCAGAGGGGATGAGATATCCCTGGTCTCTGTTGATTGAGGACTTGTGTCTACGTTCTGCCGGTCATCTTGTGATCCCACAAAAACTGATATGGCCGGCAAGACACGAACCATTAGACTACCCTATGAAACCACGGTTGTGGCTGTCAGTTTGTGATGTCACACACGTCCCAAGGGAGTGATCACGTGATGTTCCAGTCGGGTCCGACGATGCTATGATGTCACCTATGACCACCGACCAAAAGTGGTCATCACTCAGGGACAATCCCTCAACTCAAAACATGGCCGCCGTTTTTGACGTCATCATTCAGAGGGTCGGGATCAGAGCACTACATTTCCGAGCATTTTTGATCCACTATATACTGACTGCTTTGACCCTAAATGACCCCACCCCCAACTACCCCCTCCCCTAGGGTGAAATAAGGACCTGAGCCCAGCCACTACAGGACATTTCGGAGATCATGTAATATTACGTCACCTACTTAGCTCGAGGGGCGCTGGGGTAGCCTAGTAGTTAAAGCGTTTGCTCGTCACGCCGAAGACCCAAGACCCGGGTTCGAGTCCCCATATGGGTACAATGTGTGAAGCCCATTTCTGGTCTCCCCCCGCCGTGATATTGCTGGAATATTGCTAAAAGCGGCGTAAAACCTAACTCAGTCACTAAGCTCGAAAATGAAAAAACAAATCAGCTGATGTTATACTCCTTCAATTTAGGCTTCAGACAGCGAGCTATATGAACATAACATATTTGTGTCTGGTATCTAGGGGTGGGTATTGCAGAGAATTTTCATATGCGATATATTGCGATGCGGAAGCATATATTGCGATATGTATTGCAATATATTGCAAGAATTATTTTTTTAACAAAAACTATTTATAATCGAGTTAATGCTTGATTATAAAGCAAAAACACAACAAAATCACTATGATTGATTAACCTTTAATAAAAACTTTTAATCATGACAAAATAAAAATGTAAGTAACATTTGGCACTAATGAAACAGGAAAAGAACAATTCAAAAACGGAAATATCCGAAGATTTCCGAGTGTTACGAAGTTTTCCGAATGCATGTCAAAATACCGGTTTTCGATGAGCGTATCGCAATACGTATCGTTTTCATGTCTGAACCGGTAAATACCGGTAAACCGGTTATATTGCGCAGCCCTACTGGTATCGGGTTATCAATATACTGACTGACTGACTGAGTTTAGTTTTACGCCGCTTTTAGCAATATTCCAGCAATATCACGGCGGGGAACACCAGAAATGGGCTTAACACATTGTACCCATGTGGGGAATCGAACCCGGATCCTCGGCGTGACGAGCCAACGCTTTAACCACTAGGCTACCCCACCGTCCCTATCAATATACAACTGTGTTGCACTGACCATGTTAACTGAGACTGGACCGTGCTATGATTTATGGCTATTTACTACAACCATGAAGGTATATACTTTGGTGTATTCATGTCATGTGTTAGCGATATATCATTCTCGTTGTTGAGCAGGGAGCGGGTTATTGTAAGCTCATACTTGATCTTATATTGGGGACACTAAGAAAGGGATGACAGCTAGAAACAAATATAATTAACTCCAATTTGTGACAGTCCATTTTTATTTCCGTTCACGTGTGATACACAGTAACAAAATGGCTGCCCCTATTTACAGAGGAACGATGACAGCATCCATTTCAATAACGAGACATTCTCTGCCCTCCGTAACCACTGTTAACCCTGGTCGGAGCTCGGATTCCGTGTACGTGCTATACGTCATCTTCCTTCCCCCGTCACACCAGCTGTATTGGAGATGTCCCCCTTCCTGGTCCCCCGCTCCCAGGAAATCCCCAGGCTGCACCGTGATACGCTCCCTCTCGTCCACATCCCACGTCATCACGCGGTCGTTCATGCACTTCACCTTGTTGACGCCGACGATCTTTGACCTGGAAATAGTGACAAAATCTTTTATATAATTGTTTGTACACTTTACGATTTCGGCCACATGACTTATATGCATCAGTTTATAGACCACTATCAAATAGTGATGGGAATATCAAGTCCCATCGGTGGCACCTGTCACAAACACGTGCAAAGGCCAGTCAATTGTTCACCTGTTAACTGTCAATTGAATTTGATTACGGTCGTACACGTCGCAGTTCGATTTGCAGAGTTGGGTTTCCACGGCCTGTGATCGAAAGTTCGCCCTTATAATGTGTCTAGATTTGTCAACATTATACTGATCTCTGGTCTGGGTGTCATCACCGTGAGGATCTGGGTTAGAATTGATCTTCAGCAACCCATGCTTGTCGTAAGAGGCGACTGAAGAGATCGGTAGTCAGGCTCGCTGACTTGGTAGACACATGTCATCGTATCCCAACTGCGAAGATCGATGCTCATGCAGCTGATGACTGGATTGTCTGGTGTCTGCTAAGTGCGGCATTAAAACAAGCAAACCAATAAAATCTCTCCCTTCACACAAGGCTGCAACGCCTAGACATTACTGAACTTGTGTTGAAACGGCCTTCAAACCAACCCATCCACCCGCTATTAAATGTGAAATACAAGCCTGACCTGTTCCTCTTCTCGTTCCTCAGCACCATGAAGACGACCTCCCCCTTCGTGGCACAGAACGCCTTCCACTGCGACACCCGACCGTGGCGCTTGATGACGGGCTTGCCGTACAGCTGGAAGTCGCTCGGGAAGTTCAGCATAGGCTCCAGTTTACGGCCGTTCACGCTCGACACGGTGTTGGATATGTCTACAGGAGGAAAAGATGCTGTTATGATCTGAATCAACGTTTAAAATATATTTTTAAAAAGAAATTTAAAAAAAGATGTTTTATGTTTTTCATCAAATGACGTTTACTGGACTGACTCGATAGTGATTGCGTGCAAATAGACGCCATTACTTGTCAGTGGAGGGTCTAGCTTGTGAATGATTGGCATTACTCGCCAACAGAGAGCCATTGCTTGTGAATGATTGATATTAATCGTAGATAATAATCATGACTTGTGAATGATTGACATTACTCATCAGTAGATAGTCATTACTTGAGAATGATTGACATTAATCGTCAACACATAGTCATTACTTGTGAATGAATAATATTACTCTTGTCAATGGCTGTCATTACTCATCAGTAAGTGAGTGAGTTTAGTTTTACGCCGCACTCAGCAATATTCCAGCTATATGGCGGCCATTACTTTTCAATAGTCATTGCTATATGGCTGGCCATAGTCATTTTTCAATAGTCATTGCTTGTGATGGATTGTCATGAAACTAATGACATTACCCGTCAATAGGATAGTCATTGCTTGTAAACTAATGACATTACCCGTCAATAGGATAGTGATTGCTTGTAAACTAATGACATTACCCGTCAATAGGATAGTGATTGCTTGTAAACTAATGACATTACCCGTCAATAGGATAGTGATTGCTTGTAAACTAATGACATTACCCGTCAATAGGATAGTGATTGCTTGTAAACTAATGACATTACCCGTCAATAGGATAGTGATTGCTTGTAAACTAATGACATTACCCGTCAATAGGATAGTGATTGCTTGTAAACTAATGACATTACCCGTCAATAGGATAGTGATTGCTTGTAAACCAATGACATAACCCGTCAATAGGATAGTGATTGCTTGTAATCTAATGACATTACCCGTCAATAGGATAGTGATTGCTTGTAAACTAATGACATTACCCGTCAATAGGATAGTGATTGCTTGTAAATTGCTTGTAAACTAATGACATTACCCGTCAATAGGAATAAACTAATGACATTACCCGTCAATGGGATAGTGATTGCTTGTAAACTAATGACATTACCGTCAATGGGAATGACTAATGACATTACCCGTCAATAGGATAGTGATTGCTTGTAAACTAATGACATTACCCGTCAATAGGATAGTGATTGCTTGTAAACTAATGACATTACCCGTCAATAGGATAGTGATTGCTTGTAAACTAATGGCATTACCCGTCAATAGGATAGTGATTGCTTGTAATTAATGACATTACCCGTCAATAGGATAGTGATTGCTTGTAAACTAATGACATTACCCGTCAACAGGATAGTGATTGCTTGTAAACTAATGACATTACCCGTCAATAGGATAGTGATTGCTTGTGAGAGGACGTCGTTGCTCGTCAATGGAATGCCATTGCTTGTAAATGATGACATTATTCTTGTGAATGACTGACATTTCTCATCAATAGTAATTGCTTGTGAATGACTGACATTTCTCGTCAGCAACTACATGTCCTGTGACAGTCTGTGGTTAGTCGGCGAGTGTAGTCTAGTGCTATGACTATTCACGGTACCTGTGCAGACTGGAGCGTCATCCGTCAGCGCCCCCGTCAGTGTGCACGCCCGCCTCAGCGCCCCGGACTTGAGGACATACCGCCTCCTACACCTGTACCTCACGAACTGACCGGGAGTCAGCTGAGACTGGGACCCCTTCACAGCCACGCGGTCAGCAGCGGCAGGTGTGGGCACCGTGCACGTGATATCTGTAGTGAACATGAAGGGTGTACAACGTGTATTAGACAAGTAGCAATAGGAATCTCTCTCTGGTTGACAACCGACATTGAACTCGTGGACAAGAGCAGCTATATAACCAAACATTACTAAACATTAAACATGGTGGTTCTTATACTATTTGCTATGACGCTCTAAATCATGGTCTCAAAACACATGCGGCAACTATGCAAAACAGTGCTGGTATGGGTCCTCAAGGGTTTGCCATTTCCTATTTTCAGAGTGAGTGAGTTTCGTTTTACGCCACACTCAGCAATATTTCAGCTATATGGCGGCAGTCTGTAAATAATCTACTCTGGATCAGAAAATCCAGTGAACAAGAGCATGAGCATCGATCTGTGCAATTGGGAACCGATGACATGTGTCAACCAAGTCAGCGAGCCTGACCACCCCGATCCCGTTAGTCGCCTCTTACGACAAGCATGGGTTACTGAAGATCAAAATTCTAACCCGGAGCTTCACGGGTATCCTATTTTCAGAACATCCTGTGAATTCAAAGCATATCTATACAAATATATAAATACAGAGATTTTGCCCCATCCTCAACAAAGAATTATGTGTCATTTTCACATGTCCCAACCCCCCTGCCCCCGAACACGCACGCACGCACGCTCACACATCACGTGAACATTACCAGTCCCTTACGTCTCCCACAATGATACAGGTTAAGATATCAATAGAACACGCTTTGATAACTGACGAGGGAACATCATTACCGTTAGGGTTGCATTGGCCGCAGGTTGCCGGGCAGCTCTTGGCTAGCTTCTTCTTGCACATTGCGGGATCATCGTGCAGGAACGTCTGACATTCGGACCGGAAGTCACAGCACTTGGCTGGAACACAGAGCTGGGTTTATCACCGTTTTGAACAACAGGTACGTTATCAAGGCTGAAACGTTATGGCGATGGTAGGGTGGTTACTCTGGATCCTGTTCGACCGCATGTACAACATTTCAAACACACTGGGTCTTCACTGAACAAGTGTATTTAGCCCCAAATCACACAGCCAGAGATTATGTTTTACAAGCTGTTGCTGGAATGTGAGTTTGTTACACAGACAACAATTAAAAAGCATATTTTCTTTCAAATTAAAGTTTATGAAAACAATATCGGTATCCATTTTTTGGCGCTTGGTTTTTAATGATACAGCTGTATTAGATTCGGCTGGATATTAGTGTTTGGTGGTTTTATTTCAAGCACAGGAAATGAGTATTTGGTGATTCGGGATGAGATATAGGTAAGGTGGACACAATACTGACAATCAGGGGTTCCGGAGACGGTGTTGGTCCTGCAGATGAAGTAGTTTTTGTTACACCTTCTGGGGATCCACTGACTCCCCTCAGACGCTGACTCCATCAACACACACTTGATCTTCGCAGCAGCGCCACCGTCGGGGCCGTCGGCTGGGGACAACGACGTTATCCGTGTCATTATGAACTACATCAATAACCTATACTGTCAACCCACCCCAATTGCTAGGTCGATGCTCATGATGTCAATCACATGGTTGTCTGGTCGAGATAAGAGTACTAACGGACCGTCGCCATATAGCCGGAGTATCACTGGTTGTCTGGTCGAGACAAGAGTACTAACGGACCGTCGCCATATAGCCGGAGACCGTCGCCATATCACTGGTTGTCTGGTCGAGACAAGAGTACTAACGGACCGTCGCCATATAGCCGGAGTATCACTGGTTGTCTGGTCCAGACAAGAGTACTAACGGACCGTCGCCATATAGCCGGAGTATCACTGGTTGTCTGGTCGAGACAAGAGTACTAACGGACCGTCGCCATATAGCCGGAGTATCACTGGTTGTCTGGTCCCGACAAGAGTACTAACGGACCGTCGCCATATAGCCGGAGTATCACTGGTTGTCTGGTCAGACAAGAGTACTAACGGACCGTCGCCATATAGCCGGAGTATCACTGGTTGTCTGGTCCCGACAAGAGTACTAACGGACCGTCGCCATATAGCCGGAGTATCACTGGTTGTCTGGTCGAGACAAGAGTACTAACGGACCGTCGCCATATAGCCGGAGTATCACTGGTTGTCTGGTCGAGACAAGAGTACTAACGGACCGTCGCCATATAGCCGGAGTACTAACTGGTATCACTGGTTGTCTGGTCGAGACAAGAGTACTAACGGACCGTCGCCATATAGCCGGAGTATCACTGGTTGTCTGGTCCCGACAAGAGTACTAACGGACCGTCGCCATATAGCCGGAGTATCACTGGTTGTCTGGTCGAGACAAGAGTACTAACGGACCGTCGCCATATAGCCGGACCGTATAGCCGGAGTATCACTGGTTGTCTGGTCGAGACAAGAGTACTAACGGACCGTCGCCATATAGCCGGAGTATCACTGGTTGTCTGGTCGAGACAAGAGTACTAACGGACCGTCGCCATATAGCCGGAGTATCACTGGTTGTCTGGTCCAGACAAGAGTACTAACGGACCGTCGCCATATAGCCGGAGTATCACTGGTTGTCTGGTCCTGACAAGAGTACTAACGGACCGTCGCCATATAGCCGGAGTATCACTGGTTGTCTAGTCCTGACAAGAGTACTAACGGACCGTCGCCATATAGCCGGAGTATCACTGGGTACGGTTTTAAACCACAAATAAAAATCACCTTTAAACTCTTCCTCTATCTGCGAGTCAGTGGATACAAACCTACTCCGTTTTAACCGCCTCCCAGACAGATAAAAAATAGTTACGTAAGGATTTACAATTTGAACTCTCATACTGGGCCATTTGGGTTCATACGCTAAATAACTCCGAGGCAAACGAAGCTTGGCTGGATAGGCCGGTCGGGCTAGCTGACATGACAGTTTGTATGTCACCGTACCCTCAGTTCGTGGCTTCGTAATACCCAATACAACCATGTGACTGTCTGGTCCAACATTGATCATCGACACACTGCCGCCATGTAGCTGGAATTTTGCTGCCGTTTACAAACAAACATTAACAATCTTTGAAGGGCATTTAGAAGTGGAATGCATAAGAAAAGCAAGATTTATGGATGTCAACTTCTTTATTGTGAATAACACGACGTTTCGGAGTGTAGGCTTGATGAAGGAGTAAGCATACACACCGAAACGTCGTGTTATTCACAATAAAGAAGTTGACATCCATAAATCTTGCTTTTCTTAAACATTAACAAACTCAGTGGTGGACAAGTTCCTGTCCAGACTCACGGTTATTGGAGTCCCAGTTGGTGTAGAAGCTGGCGACCTTGAGCTTCCTCCCCAGGGGCACCCAGAACCAGTACTGATCCTTCCTGTTCCACTTGGCGTTGATAAACATCGGAGAAGAGGAAAATCTGAGAGAAAGAAACCATTGTAGCTCACCTGGACAGATATCGGTACACGAAATCCTCATTAGGGAAGATTACCGCCCCTGACCCCTGCTTCACCGTTTGGCGACCTAATCCAACCTAACGTAACGTGCTATATTTATCAAGGTAGACAGTGACACACGGGCACTTTTTAAGTGGTGGGTGGGGTGGTTGGTTGGGAGAGACGAAGCTGTGTACTGATTTGAAGCGTGGAGTCATTCACTTGCTTTAACACCCACTCTTGTAGGGATCAGTCAGCCACACACAGCCATCGTGCCTTTGTCCAGTCATATGTACATATGTAGCAGCCCCCGGGGTACGCGGTGATCAGACAGACTTACCCTGCGGCAGCTCTGAGTTGGACTAGGAACAAGTTGACGGCGGCCGACTCAACAGACGTTATTTCGCCCCCGTCCCGGGAGCACGTTCTCTTGGCCTGGCCGTAATTCCTTTTAGAGGTGAAGAATTTATAGCACTGACCATCCCCGGCGTATTGAGTGTAGCCAGACGGACACACCCTCATCGTAGGTGGTGAGGTCGTTGTTGTCACCTTTGTAGTTGTTGCTGTTGTTGTAGTTGTTGTTGGTGTAGTAGTGGTGGACCAAGTCGTCGTTGGTGTAGTTGTGGTGGACGAAGTAGTTGTTGGTGTAGTAGTGGTAGAAGTAGCAGTTGTTGGTGTAGTAGTGGTGGACGAAGTCGTCGTTGGTGTAGTTGTGGTGGACGAAGTAGTTGTTGGTGTAGTAGTGGTAGACGAAGTCGTTGTTGGTGTAGTAGTGGTAGACGAAGTCGTTGTTGGTGTAGTAGTGGTAGACGACGTCGTTGTTGGTGTAGTAGTGGTAGACGAAGTCGTTGTTGGTGTAGTAGTGGTGGACGAAGTAGTTGTTGGTGTAGTAGTGGTAGACGCTGTTGTCGTTGGAGTTGCTGTAAAAAGATGGACACAAAGCTGATTCCCCACAGATATTGTTTTACGTCTTCACCTGTGACATTAGACGGGATAAAGCAGCAACCGTCACTTACCTGGCTTCAGGTGATCGACTCAGTGGCTAATTTGTAGACGGCCGATACCTACATGTTATCTCTTATTGCATTTCTAGTTATCCCCGTTAGTTATCGGAAGCTTAGTGACAGCGTGGAAGCTCAATGGTTCAAGACATGGTTTATTGGACGGCTACCATATGACACTCAATCCTCTGGATATCGCTGTGATTTGGCTACATCAGTGTTAAAAGCGCCGTCACACATTACTAAGTCACTGCGAAGATAGGCTAGTAAAGACATAATTATTATATTAAATACCCTGCTCTTCGCATGTTTTTCGACAACTGAACTGTGATGTAGGTGTGCTGCAGTAGTCCGCGTTGTTGTCGATGAGTTCGTCGCAGTTGTCGTAGCTGTCGTAGGTCCTGCCTGAAACAACATCATGTGACATCTCTTGGTTAACTGCTGGCTTCAAGGCGGGAGAGGGCAGTTGGGTTGGAGGATCCTGGGGTGGATGTTGGTGTGGTAAGTGTGTATGAACGGGGAATGCGTGTGTGTGCGTGCCTGAGGTAGTGGTTGTGAGGCATGTGTTTAGAGTAGTGTGTGTGCTTTGTGTGTGTGTGCTTTGTGCTTTGTGTGTGTGCTTTGTGTGTGCGTGCGTGCGCGAGCGCATAACAACAGAACGTACCGAACTGACACACATCACACAAGGTGATCTCACAGCTGAATTCGCCGATGTAGGTGTAGCACCAAGGCTGGGGGAGCACCCCCTCGGGGTTCCTGCAGTTGTTGCCGCTGTAGTCGGCCATGAGGCTGAAGGAGAATACGTCGTCACAACATCAACTACAAGTCTATCGACATACACCGAGACACAACGGACAACATCATGTTCAGCGTGTGAGATGGTACGAGGCTATTATCGCACAGTGTCATTTAGAAACTGGTCAAATGTAACATGTTATATTTGGGATTACACTTTCTTAGTAAAGTACAACTTCTAGCACTTTTTTTAGTTGAGCCCCATCCGGGATTCGAACCTGCTGTTTGGAACAGGTGTGTCGTTTCATGACAATACTTTCGCCTCGTGTAAGAGGAAATTCCAGACATGGCAAATACCGATTATCGCAGACGCATATAGTGTGTCCATTATATAGCGCCAAACTCCACACTAGGTATGTTCATAGCGCTAAAGGGGCGGTGGGGTAGCCTAGTGGTTAAAGCGTTGGCTCGTCACGCCGAAGACCCGGGTTCGAATCCCCACATGGGTACATTGTGTGAAGCCCATTTCTGGTGTCCCCTGCCGTGATGTTGCTGGAATATTGCTAAAAGCGGCGTAAAACCAAACTCAGTCAGTCAGTCATAGCGCTAACAATCAATAGCACAGCACATTATTACCCCGGATAACCCAGGCTGCCTGATAGGCGCTAGGAGGCTATAGTCCCATGACTTATTCCACCGGGTACCCATTGTTCTGCTGAGTGAACATATCATTCTGTGAACCCCTAAAGTCCGGGTATTGGGCTGACAAATCAAGGATCGCATCATGGACGAATTAACGACCCTCTACTTATCTAAGGGATGTAACTCTGCACGGCAAGATGTGGCTTGTCTGAAAACTGTACCAAACGAGCCACCACCGCCACAGGGTAATTCCCAGCCCGCCCCACTGCCCAGATGAACTTACAACCCTTCCCCAAAGTGAAAACCGACCAGCACAGAAATCAGCCCCAAGCGCAGGGGTAAATCTGGCTACTCACGTCATCTCAGCTGGGTAATATTCGCAGCTGGACGCCTGGGACCAGGGCAGGCAGGCGGCGTTGGTGACTGCCACGTTGACGTTGTCGTTGTAGGTCTCTCCCTTGTCACTGAGGTCGTAGCACCAGTCATCAGCTGAAGATAGTATCGGTGTCATACTTGTTCCCGTTTGTCAGAACACTCATCAATATCACGCTTGGGAGATTCACTGATATGTTTCTCATTACCTGGCTACAGGGTTGGGGTTACCTGGCTACAGGGTTGGGGTTACCTGGCTACAGGGTTGGGGTTACTTGGCTACAGGGTTGGGGTTACTTGGCTACAGGGTTGGGGTTACCGGGCTACAGGGTTGGGGTTACCAGGCTACAGGGTTGGGGTTACCTGGCTACAAGATATGGGTTACCTGACGACAAGATATAGGTTTGTCAGAACACTCATCAATATCACGCTTGGGAGATTCACTGATATGTTTCTCATTACCTGGCTGCAGGGTGGGGGTTACCTGGCTGCAGGGTTGGGGTTACCTGGCTGCAGGGTGGGGGTTACCTGGCTGCAGGGTTGGGGTTACCTGGCTACATGGTTGGGGTTACCTGGCTACAGGGTGGGGGTTACCTTGCTGCAGGGTGGGGGTTACCTGGCTACAGGGTTGGGGTTACCTGGCTACAAGATATGGGTTACCTGGCGACAAGATATGGGTTTGTCAGAACACTCATCAATATCACGCTTGGGAGATTCACTGATATGTTTCTCATTACCTGGCTGCAGGGTGGGGGTTACCTGGCTGCAGGGTGGGGCTACCTGGCTGCAGGGTGGCGGTTACCTGGCTACAGGGTGGGGGTTACCTGGCTACAGGGTGGGGTTACCTGGCTACAGGGTTGGGGTTACCTGGCTACAAGGTGGGGGTTACCTGGATACAGGGTTGGGGTTACCTGGCTACAGGATTGGGGGTTACCTGGCTACAAGGTGGGGGGTTACCTGGCTACAGGGTTGGGGTTACCTGGCTACAGGGTGGGGGTTACCTGGCTGCAGGGTGGGGGTTACCTGGCTACAGGGTTGGGGTTACCTGGCTACAAGGTGGGGGTTACCTGGCTACAAGGTGGGGGCTATCTGGGTACAAGATATGGGTTACCTGGCTGCAGGGTTGGGGTTACCTGGCTACAAGGTAGGGGTTACCTGGCTACAGGGTGGGGGTTACCTGGCTGCAGGGTTGGGGTTACCTGGCTACAAGGTGGGGGTTACCTGGCTACAGAGTTGGGGTTACCTGACTACAGGGTGGGGGTTACCTGGCTGTAGAGTGGGGGTTACCTGGCTGCAGGGTTGGGGTTATCTGGCTACAAGTTAGGGGTTACCTGGCTACAAGGTTGGGGCTATCTGGCTACAAGATATGGGTTACCTCGTTACAAGGTGGGGGTTACCTGTCTGCAGGGTGGGGGTTACCTATCTACAGGGTTGGGGTTACCAGGCTACAGGGTTGGGGTTACCTGGCTACAAGATATGGGTTACCTGACGACAAGATATAGGGCATCAATACACCTGGCTGCAGGGTGGGGGTTACCTGGCTGCAGGGTTGGGGTTACCTGGCTGCAGGGTGGGGGTTACCTGGCTGCAGGGTTGGGGTTACCAGGCTACATGGTTGGGGTTACCTGGCTACAGGGTGGGAGTTACCTTGCTGCAGGGTGGGGGTTACCTGGCTACAGGGTTGGGGTTACCTGGCTACAAGATATGGGTTACCTGGCGACAAGATATGGGTTTGTCAGAACACTCATCAATATCACGCTTGGGAGATTCACTGATATGTTTCTCATTACCTGGCTGCAGGGTGGGGGTTACCTGGCTGCAGGGTGGGGGCTACCTGGCTGCAGGGTGGGGTTACCTGGCTACAGGGTGGGGGTTACCTGGCTACAGGGTGGGGGTTACCTGGCTACAGGGTTGGGGTTACCTGGCTACAAGGTGGGGGTTACCTGGATACAGGGTTCGGGTTACCTGGCTACAGGTTGGGGTTACCTGGCTACAAGGTGGGGTTACCTGGCTACAGGGTTGGGGTTACCTGGCTACAGGGGTGGGGTTACCTGGCTGCAGGTTACCTGGCTGCAGGGTTGGGGTTGGGGTTACCTGGCTACAAGGTGGGGGTTACCTGGCTACAAGGTGGGGGTTACCTGGCTGCAGGGTTGGGGTTACCTGGCTACAAGGTTGGGGTTACCTGACTACAGGGTGGGGGTTACCTGGCTGTAGAGTGGGGGTTACCTGGCTGCAGGGTTGGGGTTATCTGGCTACAAGTTAGGGGTTACCTGGCTACAAGGTTGGGGCTATCTGGCTACAAGATATGGGTTACCTCGTTACAAGGTGGGGGTTACCTGTCTGCAGGGTGGGGGTTACCTATCTACAGGGTTGGGGTTACCTGGTCACAAGGTATGGGTTACCAGGTTACAAGGTGGGGGTTGCCTGGCTACAGCGTTGGGGTTACCTGGCTACAAAGTATGGGTTACCTGGTTACAAGGTGGGGGTTACCTGGCTACAATATAGGGGTTACCTGGCTACAGGGTTGGGGTTACCTAGCTATAAGATATGGGTTACCTGGCGACAAGATATGGGTTTGTCAGAACACTCATCAATATCACGCTTGGGAGATTCACTGATATGTTTCTCATTACCTGGCTACAGGGTGGGGGTTACCTGGCTGCAGGGTGGGGGCTACCTGGTTACAAGGTATGGGTTACCTGGCTACAAGATATGGGTTACCTGGCTACAAGGTGGGGGTTACCTGGCTACAGGGTTGGGGTTACCTGGCTACAGGGTGGGGTTACCTGGCTCCAAGGTGGGGGTTACCTGGCTACAGGGTTGGGGTTACCTGGCTACAGGGTGGGGGTTACCTGGCTGCAGGGTTGGGGTTACCTGGCTACATGGTTGGGGTTACCTGGCTACAGGGTGGGGTTACCTTGCTGCAGGGTGGGGGTTACCTGGCTACAGGGTTGGGGTTACCTGGCTACAAGATGGGGTTACCTGGCGACAAGATATGGGTTTGTCAGAACACTCATCAAATATCACGCTTGGGAGATTCACTGATATGGGTTACCTGGCTGCAGGGTGGGGTTACCTGGCTACAGGGTTGGGGTTACCTGGCTGCAGGGTGGGGGTTACCTGGCTACAGGGTGGGGGTTACCTGGCTACAGGGTTGGGGTTACCTGGCTACAAGGTGGGGGTTACCTGGCTACAGGGTTCGGGTTACCTGGCTACAGGATTGGGGTTACCTGGCTACAAGGTGGGGGTTACCTGGCTACAGGGTTGGGGTTACCTGGCTACAGGGTGGGGGTTACCTGGCTGCAGGGTTGGGGTTACCTGGCTACAGGGTATGGGTTACCTGGCTACAAGGTGGGGGTTACCTGGCTACAAGGTGGGGGCTATCTGGGTACAAGATATGGGTTACCTGGCTGCAGGGTTGGGGTTACCTGGCTACAAGGTATGGGTTACCTGGCTACAGGGTGGGGGTTACCTGGCTACAGGGTTGGGGTTACCTGGCTACAGGGTGGGGGTTACCTGGCTACAGGGTTGGGGTTACCTGACTACAGGGTGGGGGTTACCTGGCTACAGAGTTGGGGTTACCTGGCTACAGGGTTGGGGTTATCTGGCTACAAGTTAGGGGTTACCTGGCTACAAGGTTGCTACAAGTTAGGTTACCTGGCTACAAGGTTGGGGCTATCTGGCTACAAGATATGGGTTACCTCGTTACAAGGTGGGGGTTACCTGTCTGCAGGGTGCGGGTTACCTATCTACAGGGTTGGGGTTACCTGGTCACAAGGTATGGGTTACCAGGTTACAAGGTGGGGGTTGCCTGGCTACAGCGTTGGGGTTACCTGGCTACAAAGTATGGGTTACCTGGTTACAAGGTGGGGGTTACCTGGCTACAATATATGGGTTACCTGGCTACAGGGTTGGGGTTACCTGGCTACAAGATATGGGTTACCTGGCGACAAGATATGGGTTTGTCAGAACACTCATCAATATCACGCTTGGGAGATTCACTGATATGTTTCTCATTACCTGGCTACAGGGTGGGGGTTACCTGGCTGCAGGGTGGGGGCTACCTGGTTACAAGGTATGGGTTACCTGGCTACAAGATATGGGTTACCTGGCTACAAGGTGGGGGTTACCAGGCTACAGGGTTGGGGTTACCTGGCTACAGGGTGGGGGTTACCTGGTTCCAAGGTGGGGGTTACCTGGCTACATGGCGAGGGTTACCTGGCTACAGGGTGGGGTTATCTGGCTACAGGGTGGGGGTCACCTGGCTACACATGGGTTACCAGGGTGGGAGTCACCTGGCTACAAGGTATGGGTTACCTGGCTATAGTGTGGGAGTTACCTGGCTGCCAGGTAACCCATACCTTCTAGTCAGCCAGTAACCCCACCTCAGGTTGCCCCCACCTTGTAACCAAGTAACCCATATCTTGTAGCCAGGTAACCCATATCTGGCTACAGGGTGGGAGTTACCTGGCTACAAGGTATTGGTAACCTATCTACAGATTGGGCGTTACCTGGTTGTAGGGTTGCGTTACCCTTGATGTAGCTGTTGGAGGCGGTGCCGGCGTCCAGCTCGATGGCCACTACATTGCCCAGGGAAATAATAGATTGACCATACCCAGAGCCGCAGTACCTGCAGAAAAACACACTTTCTTTGCATGACAGATACTATACATATAATGTTGAAATATCAGATGATTGTTCAATATGTGGTCAGTTTGTTATATCATATTTCAAAAGTCCAGCCTAACCTCTCGCTGGCTATCGTTCTCCCTGCCATGTCAGTAAGTGTCATGACATGACTTTCTTTATCAATGTAACTTGTCGTGTCATGTCATGTCGCCTCGTCACTGTCGTGATGCCAAGGTGAACTTTGACATCTCTGATAATGAGAATGTATATAATTCACTGTATGTCAATAAAGGCTACCAAAGCGGAACCATAAGGCTGTCGTAGAAGACAGATTATACTAACTCGTTGCCTGATTGGCCGATCAGATCCCTGGAGATGTGGAGCGTGGAGACGCAGGATGAGCTACTGCCTGCTACCAATACATTCTCTATGTCCACCACGATCTTGGAGCCATCCTTGGGCGCCTGCAATCACGGATAAACTGTTCTTAGCTTCAAAACAATAGTTGACACAGTAAGCATCAGATAAGATATATAAGATGTTTGTAATCAGCGAGGGATCTGTATGCGGCTCTGAAATTATTTTTAAAACGTGTATGCCGGTTTCAGCAACATTTAGCGAGAACAGCTACTAACGGTGAAGTCATGTGTGGAGCCAAACCCCAGACACTAACGTCACGACCGAACGTGATTCCGTCGGGTTTCTTAACATCAGTAATAGCCATCAGGAAAAAGACACATTCTCCTAGATATAACTATGTCCAAGTTAAAGAGAACATATGTTGAAAATATCGTAAAAAGAACTACGTGACGAGAAACGCTATACCATCAAGGCTTCTCTCATTGTAGTAGGAAGAAAACATAAAATTCACCGCAAAGATAGATGGCGTACATGTGAGTGAGTTTAGTTTTACGCCGCACTCAGCAATATTCCAGCTATATGGTGGCAGTCTGTAAATAATCGAGTCTGGACCAGACAATCCAGTGATCAACAGCATGAGCATCGATCTACGCAATAGGGAACCGATGACATGTGTCAACCAAGTCAGCGGGCCTGACCACCCGATCCCGTTAGTCGCCTCTTACGACAAGCATCGGTTACTGAAGATCAATTCTAACCCGGATCTTCACGGATCTGTACATGTAAATATACAAGGGAATGTTGTAAGTTCTGTGAAATGAACCGATGACATGGACGTACCCAGAAGATCCACATGTACTTTGAGTTGGCTGGAACACCCGTGACGGGGGCACCCGGGGTAGAGAACTGCACTTCCGGGTTGGAGGGCGTCAGCGAGTACACACCACCCTGCACTGGAAGCCATCTCATGTAGTGGAGCATTATACAATATATCGGACGTTAAACAGTCCTGCGTCTGACAGGAGTGTTGTACGTCAATAAGGGAGGTAACTGTGTGGGCAGTGAATCTGAGGAATGACTTCATGGTGTGTCCGAAGGTAGAACAAACCTTATGAGAACAACTGTGTGGGATGTACTTACTGGCGGACATTAACATATATTAATCTCTAGTTTATGCTCATAAATACCCCTGATGTAAGTCAGGTGCTAAACATAGATGGCACATTACATTTTATTCTTGTGCTAGAGAAATTCTTTGTGAAGTATTGATTTCGTAGTTTAATGGAATTCAAAACTGAAGATGGATTTGCGATGGAGTACTTATTAGTATCACAGAACGAAGGTGTTAAATGCAGAGAAATTGAGAACCAGTATCGGGCGCAAATAATGGTAGCTGAATTCTGCCAAATATATTAGATGAGAAACACATGACTGTGAGTAGAATGTCGAGAGTTATAAGTGTGTTTGTACCTCCTGGCTGAAGTGTAGTGCACGATGTTGCAGGGTCGAGGAGTTTAGGACAGATGCAGGTGCATGAGCTGTTGTAGATGCCGGGGTAGCCTCCGTTGGAGCAGACTGGTGGAGACCCAGGGCACCTGGCTACACGGGAGATAGACATCAGTTACAATCTGTGTTATCGAGGGATGGTATACATGTGACATTTAAACGTGTATATACAACATGAATATTGTTTTCCAAGATACAAAAACCACACAAATAAGGCGATGTTCACCTTACAAAAGTATACTGGCAATGACCTACTTTAAAACACAGGTTACCCGTGAAGGCCCGGGTTAGAATATTGGCCTTCAGTAACCCATGCTCGTCGTAAGAGGCGACTAACGGGATCGGGTGGTCAGGCTCGCTGACGTGGTCGAAACATGTTATCGGTTCCCAATTGCGCAGATCGATGCTCATGCTGTTGATCACTGGATTGTCCCGTCCAGACTCGATTATTTACAGACCGCCGCCATATAGCTGGAATATTGCTGAGTGCGGCGCAAAACTAAACTCACTCACTCACTCGCTCACTCAAAACACAGGTAATGTTCCGCTGATAAACACAAAGAAATGCAATGTCCGACTAACAAACATACTGCCATTGTATTTCCAACTTACAAGCACACTGTCATTGTATTTCCAACTTACAAGCACACTGTCATTGTATTTCCAACTTACAAGCACACTGTCATTGTATTTCCAACTTACAAGCACACTGTCATTGTATTTCCAACTTACAAGCACACTGATAGGCAATGGTGAGTTCGTGCATCACGATCCAGTAGTCTTCACGGGTCTCTGCGACGTCGTCGGAATACGGGTCGAGTGTCTTCCTCGAGGATCTGTCTTTGGAGAAGTCCTGAAAGAAGAAATTGAATGGCTCCAAGTATATATAAAACATCGGTTGCCAAACTGATCCCTCCTCAAATCTCGCATTATCAGTTTGAGAGATTGACCATTATACTTTTTGTTGGTGAGTCCACAAGTTACCTTTACAAAGCAAGGGAATGTTTATTTGTTACATCACAGAAGATAAATGGTCCATTTTCCGTTAGTGGGGTTAATTTGTATCTGAACGGTGGTGTAAATGAACATAGAGCTGAACTCACATAGTCTCCGTACATCATGACTGACTGCAGATCCACAGGGAGGTTCACAAAGTCGTCCTTCCAGGATTCTGGTGGCAGCATGAAGTTATTCTCCAGACCTGTGTATGATTGCAAAGATTACGACAAGGATGATAAGACGGATGATAATAACTCCCCCCCCCCCCCATCTGCTACTACAGCTTATAATCACCATCATCATCACCACCACTATAATCACTACTTCTCCTATTACCATACTACTACTACTACTACTACTACTACTACTACTACTACTACTACTACTACTACTACTACTACTACTGCTGCTGCTGCTGCTGCTGTTGCTACTACTACGATTATTACTGAACTAGATCTACTACTACTACTGCTACTTCTGGGGCGGTGGGGGTAGCCTAGCGGTTAAAGCGTTCGCTCCTCACACCCTATTTTGATTTCCCGATCATACGTACAGTGTGTGAAGCGCATCTCCCCCCGACGTATTATTGCTAAAAGCAGCTGAAAAAACTAAACACAATCAATCAAAATTAGTTCTACGGTAAAGTACTACTGCAGCGACTATTACTACTACTACTACTACTACTACAGCTGCTGCTGCTGCTGCTACTACTACTACTTTCGCAACTAGATCTACAGACCTACTTCTACTGATTCTATTACTACTACTACTACGGCTACTACTTCTACTGCAACTAGTTCTACAATACTACTACTACTACTACTACTACTACTACTACTACTACTACTACTACTACTACTACTACTACTCCTCAACTGCAACTAATGGTATTAGTAACCCCCAACCACCAAAACACCTTGAAACCCCCAAATACATGTATTGTCTCGCCCGTGCATGCTCGTACGCACGCTCATACACACGCGGGCATGCTCGTACGCACGCAAACATACGGAAGCTAGCAATCAGAGGGACTGACCGCTCTGGACGTTGTTGGGTAAATACTGCAGATGCTGGTGTCGCTCGTAATGTTGATGCTCGTGCCATGCTCCAAGCGCGTGGATGATCTCGTGCAGAACGGTTAACTGAAATAGACAACATTTCAGTACAAACGCACATGTATGCAACTGTAGTTTCTACTCGTCTGAGTGGGTGAGTGAGTGCGTCAGTGATTGAGTTGGGTTTTACGCCGCTTTTAGCAATATTCCAGCAATATCACGGCGGGAGACACCAGAAACGGGTTTCACACATTGTACCCATGTGGGGAATCGAACCCGGGTTCTCGGCGTGAACGCTTAACCACTAGGCTACCCCATCGTCCCAATGGACTGGAGACATGCAATGGATTATGATTGTTGCTAGGGTACCCCATCGTCCCAATGGACTGGAGACATGCAATGGATTATGATTGTTGCTAGGGTACCCCATCGTCCCAATGGACTGGAGACATGCAATGGATTATGATTGTTGCTAGGGTACCCCATCGTCCCAATGGACTGGAGACATGCAATGGATTGTGATTGTTGTTAGGGTGGTTCTGGCCTACTCACAAAGTTGTAGCAGGGGGAGATGTACTGTGGGTCGTGATGCATCCCGATGTACGACCAGCAACTGTAACAACAACAACAGCATGACAGTCAGCACCACACGTACTGTGAGGGGGAGCACACTTCATTTTGCACGAGAGTTTCAATGGTACTTTAATTAACTTTCAGGACCCCCACCCATCTCTGGATCCGCCTGTGACACAGCACTCATTTGTCGTAGCATGATACGTATCAATTCGTAGCATTATGTATGGTTATATCGTTGCTTTAATAAGACTGATGAGAGGTACGACTTACGACGATGTTTTGATGAAGAGAAGGTAGTTAGTGTGGGGGACGCTGTATCCGGGGGAACCTTTCACGAAGAAGCGGATGCAGGTGTATTCCTCTATGGTGGCGATGGCTCGGAGAACCGTGGCCTGCTGGGAGGTGGCTGTAGACACAGAGTGAGTGAGTGAGTGAGTGAGTGAGTGAGTGAGTGAGTGAGTGAGTGAGTGAGTGAGTGAGTGAGTGAGTGAGTGAGTGAGTGAGTGAGTGAGTGAGTGAGTGAGTGAGTGAGTGAGTGAGTGAGTGGTGAGTGAGTGAGTGGTGAGTGAGTGAGTGAGTGAGTGAGTGGTGAGTGAGTGAGTGAGTGAGTGAGTGAGTGAGTGAGTGAGTGAGTGAGTGAGTGAGTGAGTGAGTGAGTGAGTGAGTGAGTGAGTGAGTGAGTGAGTGAGTGAGTGAGTGAGTGAGTGAGTGAGTGAGTGAGTGAGTGAGTGAGTGAGTGAGTGAGTGAGTGAGTGAGTGAGTGAGTGAGTGAGTGAGTGAGTGAGTGAGTGAGTGAGTGAGTGTTTAGCAATATTCCAGCCTTATCGCGGCGGGGACACCAGAAATGGGCTTCACACATTGTACCCATGTGGGGAATCGAACCCGGCGTAGACACACAGTGACACAGGTATACAAGCAGCGTTATACAGAGGCTCCTCTGAAGTATTGTCAGCTGACTTTTGAAACACTTAACGATGTGCAGGTCAAACACTGTTTACACATTGAAAGGTGAATTGCTTTTTAGGACTACAGTTTAAGTACAATACGTACTAATATTGCCAAATTCATATGGCACAATTCCATTGGTCCAGATTGGCGACTTGCTATCAACGAAACGTCTCTCTCGAGACAGCAGCTGTGACGTCACGCTACGTTTCTTCCCCTTTTCACCGTGCTGTCGTCGCTTCATCTCAAACGTCTTCATGTTACAGGAACAAACGAGAATGTGATTATTTCAAGCCCATATCAAGTCTATATAGATTGTGTTGACTGGATTATTTTTAGTCGGCAGAGATATAGCTGTAATACTGCTGAATGAGTTGGGATTCATTCATCCTTTAATAAACAAGCTTCATGTGACTAAACGGGACTTGATTGTCTAGCCGAATTATTTTTGGCAGTTTTTACTTCTATACACCCAAAAGGTATTGTTTGTAATTGTCAAACAACTAAACACGTGTTTAAATAATTTGCCTCAGGTGTCATTTCTCGCTTAAAGACTTTAACAAAATGATATCATGATGCACATCAATAATAATGTGTCCATTATATAGCGCCAAACTCCACACTAGGTATGTTCATAGCTCTAACAATCAACAGCACAGCACATTATTACCTCGGATAATAAGGCATGTTCTCATTTCGCCTACATCCCAATTCACCTACAGTCTTAAAACAACATTTCATGGTCTGTTGACTTTTGATTTCGCAATGGTAAACTAGTGGCACCCCTATGATCTAAAAGCGGACTCTTCTAGTTGAAGTAGTTGAAGGACAAAAAGAATTAATTTCTGTTATTTGTCTGTTATTTATTTATTCTGTTATTTGTCATTTTCCGATCACAATGATATTCACATCAAATCATAAATTCACGTCATATCATATTAGTATTAAGGAAGTTAACTTGTGCAGATGTCCATTTAGCAGATAAACATACTGTGTTGGAGAATTAAATGATGATAACGAAATTGTAATAGCTCTAAATTTGAATGAAAAACCCTACGCGTAGCGGGAGTTTTAAACACAAAATTTAGAGCTATTATAATGTTATCTCCATTGTACCATAGCCGTGTTATTAAGATTAAAAAAAATACATACTGTACTGGAAAATCAGAGGTATATAACGTGATTATATACCTCTGAATGACTTCAGTATTTACTGAAGGCATGGTAGAATCTCACTTCAACTTGGTAAGGTGACCAGCCGCGACGAGGCCCTAAATGGGGGATCTTCAGGACAAATGTATTATGTTACCTACGAATACATCAAAATACCAATTGAGATGTAGGCGAATAGAGACTAAACCCCGGATAACCCAAGCTGCCTGTTAGGCACTAGAAGGTTATAGTCACATGACTTTTCCACCAGGTACCCACTTTCTGCTGGGTGAACAGAGGCAATTCTGTACATGTGCTTCGTTGTGGGACAGGACTAACGTCCCAGAAACTCTCAGTAGTCAAGTAGCCAAACACTGTCACCCATCCAAGGACTCCCCGAGCTCGAGCTTGCTTAATTTCAACTGATTTGTGACCTGAGCTCTGTGCACAGGACCACACGCTACCACATGTTAACTGTTAACAACGTCATCAACAGTGACGTTATCCGACGTCGCCTCCTACCTCGCGTTGTATCTCCGCCTCCTTAGCCCCACCGTCTCTGTGGTTGACCTTGGGCTGTCAGGGAAATAATAACTATCATCATAAACATGACACTGCACATGATAACAGGCGATATACGCCGACGTGGCTTACTGTCATACATAGGTTAGCCATTCACGTGAACATTTACGGTAATCGCGATTTCGGGAGAGATAGGGCTGGGGTGTTTCTTTGACTCACCGGGTGGCGATAGTGGTCAACGACACCGTGGACGAGGAAGTTGGAGACGTAGTCAGGGACGCCTGGAGCCTCCTCATAACGTGGCAGCTACGAAACACAACATTAGTTCATTGACATGTAGCAGCTGTAGTAAGTGTAGTTGTGAGTGTGCAAGTGCGTGTGCGTATGGGAAATGCTACTCAATTTTATCATTAATTATCATCAATTTTGTCATAGTTATGCCAAAGGGCTAATTTATAGTTTTAACTTATATCAATTTTCGTTCAATAAAATTATTGACGTAAACGCCCGTTTTAATTATATTTATTATAAATGATATAGTATTTCACATTGGTAAATGTCTCATAACATATAGATTATAAAAACATTTTTACAACAATAGAACTATTTCGGGTTACAAACCACATAATTCTTTGGCCTGTTTTTCCTCTTCCTGGTCCGTCGTTTAGACTCCACATGCGTCAACAGCAGAACAACAACGACGACTACGGCGACGGTAAAGCCGAACTTCATGACGTTCAGGAGGTTGGAAGAATCGAAGCGTTCAAACTATAAAACAACACACATAAAAAACAAAATATAACCGAAGAAATATTTAGCACCCAACAAACATGTCGTCGAGGAAATCAAAAGGACTGAACAAATATCATTAAGAATTTACCCTCTACACATCAATACGTGCAACTGACACAGAACGTCTCGAACAAGTCATACGGATAAATTTATAACTTCTCATTCGACAGTCAGCCTTTGATTAGAAACAACGAACACGTGAACAGATAAGCATTCATCATTCAACTCTCGACCACAAGATATAGATTCATCATTCAACTCTCGACCACAAGATATAGATTCATCATTCAACTCTCGAACACAAGATATAGATTCATCATTCAACTCTCGAACACAAGATATAGATTCATCATTCAACTCTCGAACACAAGATATAGATTCATCATTCAACTCTCGAACACAAGATATAGATTCATCATTCAACTCTCGAACACAAGATAGATAGATTCATCATTCAACTCTCGAACACAAGATATAGATTCATCATTCAACTCTCGAACATAAAATGTAGATTAATCATTCAACTCTCGAACACAAGATAAGATTCAGCATTCAACTCTCGAACATAAGATATAGATTCATCATTCAACTCTCAAAAACACAAGATATAGATTCATCATTCAACTCTCGAACACAAGATAAGATTCAGCATTTAACATTCGAACACAAGATATAGATTCACCATTCAACTCTCGAACACAAGATAGGATTCAGCATTCAACTCTTGAACACAAGATATAGATTCATCATTCAACTCTCGAACACAAGATAAGATTCAGCATTTAACCTTCGAACACAAGATATAGATTCATCATTCAACTCTCGAACACAAGATAGGATTCAGCATTCAACTCTTGAACACAAGATATAGATTCATCATTCAACTCTCGAACACAAGATAAGATTCAGCATTTAACCTTCGAACACAAGATATAGATTCATCATTCAACTCTCGAACACAAGATATAGATTCATCATTCAACTCTCGAACACAAGATAGGATTCAGCATTCAACTCTTGAACACAAGATATAGACTCATCATTCAACTCTCGAACACAAGATAAGATTCAGCATTTAACCTTCGAACACAAGATATAGATTCATCTTTCAACTCTCGAACACAAGATATAGATTCATCATTCAACTTTCGAACATAAAATGTAGATTAATCATTCAACTTTCGAACACAAGATAAGATTCAGCATTCAACCCTCGAACACAAGATATAGATTCATCATTCAACTCTCGAACACAAGATAAGATTCATCTTTCAACCCTCGAACACAAGATATGGATTCATCATTCAACTCTTGAACATAAGATATAGATTCATCATTCAACTCTCGAACACAAGAAAAGATTCAGCTTACAACTCTCGAACACAAAGAAGAACCAACCACAGCGACTTGTAGCAAACACGTCTTCAGACTCCGTGCTTCTTAGCTCACCCCGATCCACAGAACACGTAGATATACAACAACTTCAAATGTTTATATACTCTTATTTGAAGAAATAAAAAATAACTGTTTTAAAGAACTTCATAACATAATAATACAGTTTAAATGGTTGTGTTTGTCGATAATGCTCTAATTGGACCCCCAAACACCTGCAAATGATAAAATCCAAATTCCTCAGATTTTTATTACAAATAACAATCGCCACATAATGACTATGGAGGAATATTTATAGAAGGACTGTATTGGGAAGTAGGTGCGTGTGCCCAGTGCGGGCTGCCCACGGGTAGATATGTAAGTGTCCGATGTGCGGGTTCCAGCGACTCGGTGGAGCTTGAATGCTTTAATAGTGGTATTTACCTCGTAATATAGGTGCAAGTAATTACAGACATATGTACGCATTGAAATTGTTTTTTACAGACAAACCCTTGTAATTGCACCATCGTAGATAGCTGCTTAGTCACGCGAAGCCAAGGATGAAAGAAGCATGGTTAAAACATGATTTATATTACATAATATACAGCATAACATAATATACAATACATATATACACACATAGATCTTTTACAATACAATGTACACATGTGCCACATTATAAACTGCAAGTGCTCAGGCATAACAAATACTCTCAGTGAAATGAGATCCGGTTTTCCCCAAATGATCTTACAACAGAGTCTTTCATTATGTTTCATTACGGAAGAATTGCGTCTAGACAATCCTGGGATAACTGCAAACATTTCGTATTCCTTAGATGACAGTCTACTCCTTACAATGCAAGCTTATAATCTACATTGCCATATTCCACTTTCCCCTATACGAACAGCAGGGAAAAGATTTAGACCACAAACGTATAGACCATGATTATAATGTGTATTGACGAAAAATCCGAGTGTTTCATATATTATGTTCTAATGTTTTTGTTAATATGGTTAAAACAAACCACCATTATGTTCATATAACAATAATCACACATTGCAGTCCGTCGTGACAGTTTCCTGACAAAGAAGTATCATTTGCTAACATGCATGGCGGGTGTATTACTTCATTGGAGATACAACCCACGCCCTGACACGTCATTGATATACATCGTAAATAATCATGGTGATAGGACGCGACCTTGACCAACACCTTGTTTGATATGAAACACATTTGGCGTAAAACCGCCAATACTTACACATGGATTCATTGAAGTTTATGATAGTCTCCATTATTGTCAATTAATACCAAACTTTTACAATCTGAAAATATACCATTAAGCCAAACCCGAAAGCTTTCTCACTATCGAGATAAGCGCAATAAACTGGAGATTGCCTTTCGTTTAGATAACCTATGCTTTCAAGTAGTAGTTTTTGCACCTGCACCTCTCCTACATCTAAATTGAAATGGCTTGGGAAAGCCTTTAGATTTGATTGCCCACTCTTCATTTCTGTTCTTCAGAGGCCTTTCTAAACGTTTAATACAGGAGTGACGGTAAGACATCTGTAATTAGACGGGTCATCCGTATCTTTACGATGACCTTTATGGATAGGGAAGGTTATTAAAAACCAAAACATTTTCATTATAAAATGTAACAAGACGATGTATAAAAGAGATACCAGAATATAATGTTCATTTACTAAACAATAAGAAACATGCGACTCAACTCTTTAAGCTTGGAAGGATACAAGATACACAGAACACCTCATAAACACATGAAATGTGACATGTGAAAGTATGGTTGATTAGATGACCCGTGATTACTGTCAGAAAGTACTAGTACTAGTACATGGGTTCTAGCAGACTTCGATATTTACCTACTTTCTCCGACGTTCAATGCCGTATTGGGAAGAAAGATCAGAGGTACCTTTAAAGCTGTATTCGCTATGACCGGCGGTCTGCGGTCAATGGTCGATGCGTTACACAGAAATAGTCAGTGTATATATACCCGCATCTCTATCTCCCCATCTCGATTTGCACAACTGATGCAGAGATTGGGCGTTAGCTGTAGGACATTATACATCAGTGGTCAGTATACGATCAGTATACCCTGGCTGTAAGGACGTGTGTTACTTAATAATTAACATCAGATGTAATATGGTCGAACGATAATACCCCTTATCCACGTCGTTTGGTGATGCACACAGTTTCAATAGGTTATGCCTGAAGGAGATTCCAATATCTGTCCACAGTGCAAAGCTACTCATGTTGACACGATGACGTCATATGTAATATCTTTGCTGGCAGGCACTATGCTAACTTTCTGTGGTATGTCGTTTGAAAATATTGAAACGACAAAACCTTTTCAACATGCATAAGGAATCTTTTGTAAAAACAGAGCCGATTGTACAATTCAGACTATATCACGAGTACATGTTAACAAAAGCACGGGACGTGATAGAGTGCTAGATCATACTATATCACGAGTACATGTTAACACAAGCACGGGACGTCATAGAGTGCTAGATCATACTATATCACGAGTACATGTTAACACAAGCACGGGACGTGATACAGTGCTAGATCATACTATATCACGAGTACATGTTAACACAAGCACGGGACGTCATAGAGTGCTAGATCATACTATATCACGAGTACATGTTAACACAAGCACGGGACGTCATAGAGTGCTAGATCATACTATATCACGAGTACATGTTAACACAAGCACGGGACGTCATAGAGTGCTAGATCATACTATATCACGAGTACATGTTAACACAAGCACGGGACGTCATAGAGTGCTAGATCATACTATATCACGAGTACATGTTAACACAAGCACGGGACGTCATAGAGTGCTAGATCATACTATATCACGAGTACATGTTAACACAAGCACGGGACGTCATAGAGTGCTAGATCATACTATATCACGAGTACATGTTAACACAAGCACGGGACGTCATAGAGTGCTAGATCATACTATATCACGAGTACATGTTAACACAAGCACGGGACGTCATAGAGTGCTAGATCATACTATATCACGAGTACATGTTAACACAAGCACGGGACGTCATAGAGTGCTAGATCATACTATATCACGAGTACATGTTAACACAAGCACGGGACGTCATAGAGTGCTAGATCATACTATATCACGAGTACATGTTATACACACAGCACGGGACGTCATAGAGTGCTAGATCATACTATATCACGAGTACATGTTAACACAAGCACGGGACGTCATAGAGTGCTAGATCATACTATATCACGAGTACATGTTAACACAAGCACGGGACGTCATAGAGTGCTAGATCATACTATATCACGAGTACATGTTAACACAAGCACGGGACGTCATAGAGTGCTAGATCATACTATATCACGAGTACATGTTAACACAAGCACGGGACGTCATAGAGTGCTAGATCATACTATATCACGAGTACATGTTAACACAAGCACGGGACGTCATAGAGTGCTAGATCATACTATATCACGAGTACATGTTAACACGGGAAGCACGGGACGTACTATACGAGTACAGTGCTAGATCATACTATATCACGAGTACATGTTAACACAAGCACGGGACGTCATAGAGTGCTAGATCATACTATATCACGAGTACATGTTAACACAAGCACGGGACGTGATACAGTGCTAGATCATACTATATCACGAGTACATGTTAACACAAGCACGGGACGTCATAGAGTGCTAGATCATACTATATCACGAGTACATGTTAACACAAGCACGGGACGTCATAGAGTGCTAGATCATACTATATCACGACGTACATGTGAACTATATCACAAGCACGGGACGTCATAGAGTGCTAGATCATCATACTATATCACGAGTACATGTTAACACAAGCACGGGACGTCATAGAGTGCTAGATCATACTATATCACGAGTACATGTTAACACAAGCACGGGACGTCATAGAGTGCTAGATCATACTATATCACGAGTACATGTTAACACAAGCGGGACGTCATAGGATCATACTATATCACGAGTACAGTTAACACAAGCACGGGACGTCTAGAGTGCTAGATCATACTATATCACGAGTACATGTTAACACAAGCACGGGACGTCATAGAGTGCTAGATCATACTATATCACGAGTACATGTGAACACAAGCACGGGACGTCATAGAGTGCTAGATCATACTATATCACGAGTACATGTTAACACAAGCACGGGACGTCATAGAGTGCTAGATCATACTATATCACGAGTACATGTTAACACAAGCACGGGACGTCATAGAGTGCTAGATCATACTATATCACGAGTACATGTTAACACAAGCACGTGACGTCATAGAGTGCTAGATCATACTAAACAAGTTAAGGATCTTGAACATGTTTTGGGACATTTTTTTGTATTAAAGTTTAAGCACTGTTTCATAAAATTATTTTCTTCTGTTTCGTATGATCAATCTAAGAATAGTTCCCTGAGTCTTTTAGTGGCATGGAACATGGACGTCTTGTATATATTCCTCAAATTTGCTGACCTTTCTACTACAAAAATCCCAAACCAGTTTTATTAAATTGATTTCTTCACTCATCAACAACATGGACTCATTTAGATTCGCCGATTCCAGTGTCCTGCTTTATGCAAATCCCTATATTATTGGCGCGACCAACAGTTGACATGCTTGAAACATGTGCTGGGTTCCAGGATAGTGGTAGGACACAACTGTATACAACACTTGTACAACTGGTGTGATACTGGTACTACATATATATCCAACACACTGGGATGTTCTGAACTGATACAAGGAAGTGTTGTGTTCTTCAGGGGCGTATCCAGGAAAGTAATGAAGTGTAGGCACAACTGATCGTGCGGGTGTACGTAGCGCGAGACTTTTAGGGTGGTTTTCCCCAGACACAGACACAGACACAGACACACACACACACAGACACACACACACACACACACACACACACACACACACACACACACACACACACACACACACACACACACACACACACACACACACACACACACACACACACACACACACACACACATTATTTCCAACTTTTCATAAAAATATGTTTTCATTGGGAACTTACTGAAACTGAACTGATAAATTTAGTATTCTATCACATGGTTTATTACGCATTTAGTAAAGACAAAATAGCTATTTCAGCAAAAGTCGTTATTCTGTTTGGCCATAAAATTTTATGTACCGGCTGTTTCACGTTTCAAAATATAAGAAAAAAAACATAGAAAGGGAGCCTACTCTCGAAAAGTTAGATCCATAACATCGCACATGTGAAACAAATTGCCGAAGAAATTAAATGTAGTCACGTGCCTAAAGTGCTTAATGGCAGGTACGCTACTGTTCTTCACTATTCCCTTTGACAGATCTTGTCATCAAATGTTGGCTTCAGAAGAGGATAGATCAGCACTGATGAATGTGTATTGTAAATGTGTATATTATTGTGTCCAGAGTCTGGTATCCACGCCATCGTGACTCTCAATGCCAATCAGCAATATGTTCCCCGACCGGCGTGTTCTCTATAGTGGGACACCCATGTGGCATCAGGGGATATGGACTAAACCAGCAATACAACAGCCACTCTCAACGGCAGTTTAAACATGGCTTGTAACTAAACCAGTTTACTGAATACTTGAACTCTACACAAAACAAAACACACATAACCACAGCCTTCAACTGCACATATACACACATCTATCACACTCAGAAGGAAGACGTTTTTATATGTGTCAACTTCTTAATTATGAGGAACTCGTTCATAAACACCGAAAAACACACATTTAAAACACACACACACAGACATCAATCATACACACGGACACAGGCATTTACCATACATTCCGAAAAACACACATTTACCAAAAACATTCATCACGCACAGACATTCATCATACACACAGACACAGACATTCATCATACACACAGACACAGACATTCATCATACACACAGACACAGACATTCATCATACACACAGACACAGACATTCATCATACACACAGAGACAGACATTCATCATACACACAGACACAGGCATTCATCACACACACAGACACAGGCATTCATCATACACACAGACACAGGCATTCATCATACACACAGACACAGGCATTCATCTTGGATACAGACATTCAATATACACACAGACACAGATATTCATAATGCACACATTCATCACACACACAGACACAGGCATTCATCATACACACAGACACAAGCATTCATCATACACACAGACACAGACATTCATCATACACACAGACACAGACATTCATCATACACACAGACACAGACATTCATCACACACATTCATCATACAGACACAGACATTCATCATACACACAGACACAGGCATTCATCACACACACAGACACAGGCATTCATCATACACACAGACACAGGCATTCATGACACAGGCATTCATACACACACACACACACAGGCATTCATCTTGGATACAGACATTCAATATACACACAGACACAGATATTCATAATGCACACATTCATCACACACACAGACACAGGCATTCATCATACACACAGACACAAGCATTCATCATACACACAGACATAGGCATTCATCATACACACAGACATAGGCATTCATCACACACACAGACACAGGCATTCATCATACACACGGACACAGGCATTCATCATACACACAGACACAGGCATTCATCTTGGATACAGACATTCAATATACACACAGACACAGATATTCATAATGCACACATTCATCATGCACACAGACACAGGCATTCATCATGTACACATTCATCATACACACAGACACAGGCATTCATCACACACAAAGACATAGGCATTGATCATACACACAGAGATAGGCATTCATCATACACACGGACATAGGCATTCATCACACACAGAGACACAGGCATTCATCATACACACAGACATAGGCATTCATCACACACACAGACATAGGCATTCATCACACACACAGACACAGGCATTCATCATACACACAGACACAGGCATTCATCATACACACAGACACAGGCATTCATCTTGGATACAGACATTCAATATACACACAGACACAGATATTCATAATGCACACATTCATCATGCACACAGACACAGGCATTCATCATGTACACATTCATCATACACACAGACACAGGCATTCATCACACACACAGACATAGGCATTCATCATACACACAGAGATAGGCATTCATCATACACACGGACATAGGCATTCATCACACACACAGACACAGGCATTCACCATACACACAGACACAGACATTCATCACACACACAGACATAGGCATTCATCATACACACAGAGATAGGCATTCATCATACACACGGACATAGGCATTCATCATGGACACAGACACAGGCATTCATCATACACACAGACACAGGCATTCATCATACACACAGACACAGACATTCATCTTGGATACAGACATTCAATATACACACAGACACAGATATTCATAATGCACACATTCATCACACACACAGACACAGGCATTCATCATACACACAGACACAGGCATTCATCATACACACAGACATAGGCATTCATCATATACACAGACATAGGCATTCATCATACACACAGACATAGGCATTCATCATATACACAGACACAGGCATTCATCATACACACAGACACAGGCATTCATCTTGGATACAGACATTCAATATACACACAGACACAGATATTCATAATGCACACATTCATCATGCACACAGACACAGGCATTCATCATGTACACATTCATCATGCACAGACACAGGCATTCATCATGGACACATTCATCATACACACAGACACAGGCATTAATCATGGACACAGGCAGTCATCATACACACAGACACAGGCATTCATCATGCACACAGACACAGGCATTCATCATACACACGGATACAGGCATTCATTATACACACAGACAGACATTCATCATGGACACACACATTCATCATGGACAGAAACATTCATCATGCACACAGACAGACATTCATCATGGACACATTTATCATACACACAGACACAGGCATTCATCTTGGACACAGGCATTCACCATACACACAGACACAGGCATTCATCATGCACACCTACACAGGCATTCATCATGGACACTGACACAGGCATTCATCATACACACAGACACAGGCATTCATCATGGACACAGACATTCATCATACACACGGACACAGGCATTCATCATACACACAGACACAGGCATTCATCATACACACAGACACAGGCATTCATCATACACACAGACACAGGCATTCATCATACACACAGACACAGGCATTCATCATACACACGGACACAGGCATTCATCGTACACACAGGCAGACTTTCATCATACACACAGACACAGACATTCATCATGGACACAGACATTCATCATACACACGGACACAGGCATTCATCATACACACAGACACAGGCATTCATCATACACACAGACACAGGCATTCATCATACACACGGACACAGGCATTCATCATACACACACACAGACATTCATCATACACACAGACACAGGCATTCATCATGGACACAGACATTCATCATACACACGGACATAGGCATTCATCATACACACAGACACAGGCATTCATCATACAGAGACATACATCATCACACACAGACACAGACATTCCTCATACACACGGACACAGGCATTCATCATACACACAGACACAGGCATTCATCATACACACAGAGACATACATTCATCATACACACAGACACAGACATTCCTCATACACACGGACACAGACATTCATCATACACACAGACACAGACATTCAGCATTCATCATACACACAGGCACGGGCGATCATCATTCACAGAGACAGACATTCATCATACACACAGACACAGACATTCATCATTCACAGAGAGACAGACATTCATCATTCACAGAGACAGACATTCATCATACACACAGACACAGACATTCATCATTCACAGAGAGACAGACATTCATCATACACACAGACACAGACATTCATCATTCACACAGAGACAGACATTCATCATACACACAGACACAGACATTCATCATACACACAGACACAGACATTCATCATTCACAGAGAGACAGACATTCATCATACACACAGACACAGACATTCATCATTCACAGAGAGACAGACACTCATCATCCACAGAGAGACAGACATTCATCATACACACAGACACAGACATTCATCATTCACAGAGAGACAGACATTCATCATACACACAGACACAGACATTCATCATTCACAGAGAGACAGACATTCATCATCCACAGAGACACAGACATTCATCATACACACAGACACAGACATTTATCATGGACACAGACATTCATCATACACACAGACACAGACATTTATCATACACACAGACACAGACATTCACCATACAGACATCCGTCATTACCATCGATTTGGGTAAACTGATGCTTACCGATAAATCCCTTTATTCCACACGTTTATTGCCCGTATTGCATAGTCAACATGTATATAATGTATATGTAATGCTTGTATATAACAACATGTACCCTTTGACATACTTGTATGGGGTTTTAAAGTTATACAGTGTGTTCAGGTTGACCGACGTACTTGTCTCTGAGCAATGACATGGTAATCATAGCTTTCAAGGGTACAAGCGTGGCGATCTTTACGATGATCTTCCTTGTAAACGTATTTACTAAAGTTACTGGCATGTCTCCGAACACGGCAGATGTCAGCTGGGGATATAAAGGCCTATCTGACCGGGTGAGTGAGATCAACAGACACGGGCATGTAACCAACAGATCAAAGACTGATCAAATGACAAATAAGGGAGGTCACTCCAGTTTACAAGCAGCTGGGAACATCACCATAGGACACTTTGAAACTAGACTGACTGACTGACTGACTGACTGAGTTTGGTTTTACGCCGCTTTTAGCAATATTCCAGCAATATCACGGCGGGGGACACCAGAAATGGGCTTCACTCATTGTACCCATGTGGGGATTCGAACCCGGGTCTTCGGCGTGACGAGCCAACGCTTTAACCACTAGACTACCCCACCGCCCCTTGAAACTAGACAAAATATGAGCGTTTCTTTCAGTTTGCTGAAACTAACAATCAGTAAAACCAACCTACAATAATCGAGTTCTACATACTTTAGCATGGGGTGTTTGAACAGATTGGGTTGTATTTCAATATTTTATCATGCAAGGTATAACATTAAAAATATTCAACAAATCGTTGCACACGACAGCAAAATATTTACCTTGTTTATGCTTCAAGTTTACAGATTTATCATAAATACGTATGCAATTTATTTCAATTATCATTTCATTGACCCCTTGGATTCCTGAGCCACTCAAAGTTCACACAATCGCATGTTTGTCGAAAGAAGCAATTAAATACGGTGAGCGGGAGGTTTGCATCGATAACGTGGCTTGTGTGATCATGCTGTCCACCACTGGTTTGTGTGACCCTGGGTCCCGATCCACAAAGCGTTCGTAAGGTTACGACCTGTCGTAACTCTATAGTTTATCATAGGCTTACGAATGTCGTAGCGCTACGAACGTTTAGTGCATCGGGACCCTGGTTTGTCACCTTCATGCCACCGTGAAGCAGCTGAGGTATTGCTGACTGTAACTTGAAACAACAAGAGCACTGTAACAATGCTAAATGATTAATCAGTTTCATACTCTTGTGTCATAGAGTAAACTTCGGTTAAGGAGCTCAAGGGATCATAAATTTTAGTTCGTTACACCCCTTTCGATTAAAATATTGGCCGAGTGGCCGGGGCATATTTTGTTGTATGTATCACGGTTAGTTCGTTATAAGGGTGTTCGTTATAAACGTAGTACTGTATTTGATGAAAAATCTACACTGTAGCTAGTGAACTCTCGACTACATCCGTTTATGTAAAACTGTCTCTTTAATAAACATCATAAAGTTTAACGTGCGTAGTCGTATGGGAGTGTCCTTAGTTATTTCCTTGTTCAGTTTTCGCCATTCTTTACAGAAGCATATTTTATCACTATACATTGTCTCTACCTGTTTCTACCGAGGTCGCCCCTCTCTCTCTCTCTCTCTCTCTCTCTCTCTCTCTCTCTCTCTCTCTCTCTCTCTCTCTCTCTCTCTCTCTCTCTCTCTCTCTCTCTCTCTCTCTCTCTCTCTCTCTCTCTCTCTCTCTCTCTCATCGTCCTTGAATATATAACTTTAATAGCAACAAATAAACCAATTTAACTAAGGAGTCCCAGTGAGTTGGGAGATTCTAAACTTGCTTCATCTAGGACTTTAGCATTGGAGAAAGGGCTGACAGTAGGGAACATAATCTGGTTCAGGGACTGTGAGACAGTCTGTCGATCCCCAGCATTGATCGCTGTTATACTGTTTTAGAGTCGGTTGTGTTTTGGTCTATTTTTCATATTTTTCATTGGAGATAGTGGTTGTAACAGATTTGGGGTATAGGTTTTTTTTACATTTTTCTTTTATCAAAATAAATTTACGAAAGAAGAATTTAAAGTACTATATGTACTGCATTATCTTATGTATCCGCTTTTCATCCAATGTAAGGCGTTGCCTTGATTTAACTAAATATCGGTACGTACCAGCAATATACCAATAGTTGTCCGAATACCCATATAAGGTCTCAGATTATTGCCACGTTGGTGATAGAAAGAGTTGTCAATGGTGAAACGTCCGGGTTAGAGACTGTCCGGGGGAACATTACTCCACTCTTGACGGGCCATTACCAATTCAGCAAAAGAGGAGTGAGTGAGTGAGTGAATATGGTTTTACGCCGCTTTTAGCAATATTCCAGCAATATCACGGCGGGGACACCAGAAATGGGCTTCACACTTTGTACCCATGTGGGGAATCGAACCCGGGTCTTCGGCGTGACGAGCGAACGCTTTAACCACTAGGCTACCCCACCGCCCCAGAGTAAAAGAGGAGATATTAGAAACAATTACAGTGAGGTTTATATACAACGCAAGGTTATGCTTCCAATGACTGGAATAATATAAAGTTTAATTTGAATCTGAAGGTATTATGTTCAGATGAGATATTCTGTTGGTGCATGTACATGCAGACCTAAATAACAGACTGCAGGGAGACAGAGAACATGTGCCCTCCCCTAATATTGACAACTAAACATATACACATAGCAGGAAGGGTAATATGTATCATTAAATCATCCCTTTAGAACGAGGATAACAAGGAGTAAATCTATGACTATTGACATAATAACAACCCATTAAATCAGATGAATGGTTGTTATCGTTTATGTACTCGGTATATTCGCACAGGCATCTCTGTAACCTGTTCGGCCAGGAAAGACGTAAACGTGATGGTGTTATAGCTACTCTCACACCTGCTAGTTTCCTGAACCTTCACTGGTAGTTTATTATTCGCTGAGGTATTGTGTTTGGAACGCTTCAAGACTTCACAGGCATATTCTTTTATGTCGTAAGAAAATATATTTCTCGATTATATGTGTCTTTTTCCTTTAGAAAATATATTTTTCGATTATAAGTGACTGTCCTTTTCCTCTAGATACACTTCATTTGTAGTTACACAAATTCAGGTCATATACAGCATGTAATATTTCAGTCTAATTGTGACTGCACTTACAGTCACAGTACCAGGTGTTTGTGAAACTCGTTGTATTACACATAATCGATATGGGATACATATCGCTATGTAGATATAGAATATAAGTATAGACGGAAATGTGTCGAAAACTCAACATGTCTCCTTAAAATTAATGCATCAGCGTCAAAAGTTCGATGAAATCCCCTATTTTGACCTGTACCAAAAGTTCTGATTTTTCTCAGGTGGACAATTTCTAGCATTTGCTACTGTTTCTAACACCAATAGCACGGATGCCCTCACCTTTTCGCGAACACCGGGTATCATCAATATTTGATAGCGATTCATAAACACATGTTATCGTATCGCATGATGTCAATCACTTGACTGACCTATCAGCTGCAGACCACCGTTATACAGCTGCAATATTTCTGAGTGGGACGTTAAACAATCACACGCTCGGAATTGTATGACCGACTCTGATTTCTTATTGATGTGGAAAGGGTCTTGTCGCTTTAATTACACTCTTAAAAAAAAGAAACGCACAACCGTTTTCAGCAGTTCATTTCGATATATTTTAACAGCAATCGTCATCAAGACAATTGCTATGTTGGAATCCCGTTAATCATGTTGTGGTTGTTGTATATTGCGTGTTAACACATCCTAAAATGTGTTTGCAAACGTTTGTCATAAAAATGAAAACGATACATGAACAGAGAAAGCAGAAAATGTTTTCCTCGTAATGCACGTGTAATATGTCGGAAACATGAGAAGAGACATCGACTATAAAGACCAAACCAAATTCATCATTTCACGACTTAAACGAAGATTAATAAATGCCAATATTGAATGTGCTACTGAGCGAAATATGGCCATTGGACGTTTGGAAGCAGGGGAGTCCCAGTCTGCCGTTGCAAGACACTTCAACGTCCACCACAGCACCATATCTCGATTATGGCATCGACATACCCGCTTCAATTCGACCTAAGATCGTCCCAGAAGTGAAAGACCAAGAGTGACCACTCCTGCTCAGGACCGACTCATCCGGGTGTTTCACCGACGTCACCGATTTGCTACAGCAACGGACACTGCAGGACAGGAGCCTGGTCTTCGAAGAATTCCCTCACCCCCCTTCCACGTTTTAACCGCCAGAGGTAGCTGTTTCAACACGACAACGCTCGACCCCACACAACTTGTCTAACAGGTGCCTATCTCGCTAATGCAAACGTCAAGGTCTGAACCCGTCCGAGCATCTATTGGCCATGGGCGAACTTGATCAACGCGTCCGCAAACGTCACCATCGTCCTCAGACACTTGCAGAACTTGCCAACGCGTTGCAGGAGGAATGGTGAAGAATATCTCCAAGCAACGATATGTGCAATCCCTTCCAAGGCGATGTCGAGCAGCGGAGGGTGCAAGGGGTGATGTCACCAGGTACTGACATGAACGCCCCCCTAGTGTCCAAACATGTGCAGTGAGGGAACTGAATTAATGCTGACAATGACAACAATATATATGTTCATCCGTGTGTCGAATTTCCTTCATCTATGTCCAAGCTTAAAGGTCACATGCAACCAATAATTAAAACACAATTATCACTTATTCATGACATATAATATACATTGCTGGTTATGAAAAAACATATAAACAAAATTATAAGCCTACAGTCGCAAATCAAAAGTGCAATAGTGTGTACTTGGGTTTACTTCCCAAGAAACGAAGCAGCCGGGATACCGAACCCAGTCAGAGCGGGTGGGTGTGCACTCAAGTGTAACGGCTGGTCCATTTGCAGATGCCCTCACGGCTCATTGTGTGTGTATGTATAGAGATGCTGGGTTTTGTAAATACATGCTAATTTTTTGTGTATAACATTTTGCAATCAACAGACATCATAACATGTCATGTGTACAAGTATCACATCTGCCTGTCTGTGTAATTACATAATGTGACAGAGACCGAACTCAATGCATTTTGTTTATGGTGTATAGCCTGATTGGTGTTAAGTTCAAATTGCATGTGGTCAGTGATCGCAGTTGTGTATTGAATATTGTCATAAGCAGACAGGCAGGCAGACACACAGGTGTCAATAAAACAAGACATTGAGTTTTGTCTGTGACAACGACATATTTATATCACAGTTAGAAATTCTGTCAACGCTAAATAATGACATTGCTTTTAAGTATCGAACTGAGAAAGTGACTCGGTAAGAAGAACGTGTGGTGAAATAGACAAATGAAATTATATAAACATTTAATTTACTGTCCTAACATATAAAAAGCTCGCGCCTGTGAGATATCAACAAAACATTAGAAAAATAGCTCACACCAAAGCCTTCACCGAGTATTCACCGGACAACCCGCTTCCAAGTTGCGCGAACCTATTTCACTGCGCACGTGCTATGAGCGCAGCCCAGCTGTTGAAACCACTTGAATTCCCCCCCCCAAACGCTGGGGGAAAATTAGTGAATCGTTTGAACTACCATTTCGCGCGTTTTGTTTCATCGCGTTATTTTTCAATTTTATAAGTTCAATTTGCATTTTTGATGATTTGTTTCGGTAAGTCTGTACCGAAAGGGTATCAGAATCTGCAAAGTTGTGTTTTACGTTGCATGTGACCTTTAATCAACGTATGTACACTTAAATACGTCCTAAACATGTCCTTAATTTTGGCCTGTGCGTGTCTTTTTTTGAAGAGTTTATTTTTTGTTAATAAATACACTCCTTAGAAAGTGTGTAGCTTCATAACTGTCAGTGAAAAATATGTCTGACAACTGTGACTACCGTACGGTCGTATTGGATATATGAGCAACTGAAAATGAGCCCTAGTAAATACAGAAAAGATGGTCTACAATTGTTGATACCAATAGCCCATTGATGATTGTACAAAATTCGCTCCAACTGACTACTGATTTTAAGACGTCGGGGTAAGAGATAACAAGATTACAAGTCTGAACAAAACTTACCTTCCTCTTTGTTAAAAAGCGTAAGCAATTGTACTGTTCCAACAGAGATTAGAAAGTCGCCGGCTGTGACCAGTATAGCCTGTGTTCGATGAATGAAAGCTTCTGCTAGCCCAGATTGTTGTTTACTAAAAACATTGATCAATGTTCTACGCTATATTTACAAATCATATAAGACACCATTAAACTGTTTGAAGCTTTACTGAGGCCTTGAATGTTGGAAGAACTCCTGAGCCAGAGTCGTATGACACTCTGTGAAATCCTGGTAAAGAAGAACATGATCGATTGTACCTTAAATGTTGTGAAATGTAAACACCAAAGGCTGGAGCTGTTGGAATATTGCTCGAAATGAAAGGCTAGATGACTATTGGAAAGTTAAAATCATCCCTTTTCTCATACAGCCTTGGGTTTTTGTCACTCTGGATCTTCATGCATAGTAATTGAGGGGTCTCACTTGTTTCCTGAAGTCAAAGTTCGGATGAGTAAATCAGTGAAATGGAATAAGCTATATGATGGTTATTAAATAGATCGTCGACATACCTGAAGCTCGAGTTTAACACGATTGGAACCCATGGGGTTACCTACCTTATATCTAAACGTTTTACCCCACATATTACAGAGATGTTGCCTACTTTATATCTAAATGTTTTACCCCAAATATTACAGAGATGTTGCCTACTTTATATCTAAATGTTTTACCCCACATATTACAGAGATGTTGCCTACTTTATATCTAAATGTTTTACCCCAAATATTACAGAGATGTTACCTACTTTATATCTAAATGTTTTACCCCACATATTACAGAGATGTTACCTACTTTATATCTAAATGTTTTACCCCACATATTACAGAGATGTTACCTACTTTATATCTAAATGCTTTACCCCACATATTACAGAGATGTTACCTACTTTATATCTAAATGTTTCACCCCAAATATTACAGAGATGTTACCTACTTTATATCTAAATGTTTTACCCCACATATTACAGAGATGTTACCTACTTTATATCTAAATGTTTTACCCCACATATTACAGAGATGTTACCTACTTTATATCTAAACGTTTTACCCCACATATTACAGAGATGTTACCTACTTTATATCTAAACATTTTACCCCAAATATTACAGAGATGTTGCCTACTTTATATCTAAATGTTTTACCCCACATATTACAGAGATGTTACCTACTTTATATCTAAATGTTTTACCCCACATATTACAGAGATGTTACCTACTTTATATCTAAATGTTTTACCCCACATATTACAGAGATGTTACCTACTTTATATCTAAATGTTTTTACCCCACATATTACAGAGATGTTACCTACTTTATATCTAAATGTTTTACCCCACATATTACAGAGATGTTACCTACTTTATATCTAAATGTTTTACCCCACATATTACAGAGATGTTACCTACTTTATATCTAAATGTTTTACCCCACATATTACAGAGATGTTACCTACTTTATATCTAAATGTTTTACCCCACATATTACAGAGATGTTACCTACTTTATATCTAAATGTTTTACCCCACATATTACAGAGATGTTACCTACTTTATATCTAAATGTTTTACCCCAAATATTACAGAGATGTTACCTACTTTATATGTAAAAGTTTTACCCCACATATTACAGAGATGTTGCCTACTTTATATCTAAATGTTTTACCCCACATATTACAGAGATGTTACCTACCTTATATCTAAATGTTTTACCCCACATATTACAGAGATGTTGCCTACTTTATATCTAAAAGGTTTACCCCACATATTACAGAGATGTTACCTACTTTATATCTAAATGTTTTACCCCACATATTACAGAGATGTTACCTACTTTATATCTAAATGTTTTACCCCACATATTACAGAGATGTTACCTACTTTATATCTAAATGTTTTACCCCAAATATTACAGAGATGTTGCCTACTTTATATCTAAATGTTTTACCCCACATATTACAGAGATGTTATCAATGAGGAGGTCCGTCATTTCACATATTGTTAACTCGGTAAACTTCAAATGACATTTGTTTTCTTTTTGGCAAATTATCCTGAACCTCCGGGTATAGATTTGTGGGTATATCTTTGTTCACCACGTTTATTTACATCAGCCCCATGGATCAAAGGATGAAGTTTCCCTTTAGTTTGTCATTTGGGATAGTGGTGTAGAATGTTGAAAGATCAGATGTTTTGACAAAACTGAATTCCGTTTCTGAGATTGTAAACATTCAAGCAAATCATTTGACATTTTGAGAATCAACATTGTATCAATTCCGCTAGTCTCAAACACTCTCTGTAAATATAGAGAGAGTATTTCCATGATAGTGTTAAGAATTATGCTTAATCGTTGAGACAGGGGTTTTATGGTACATTTAAAAGCTAGTTAAGCAGTATAAATCGAATGTTTTGTGACGTCAACTAGACGTAGGTAATGAAGAGACCGATATTTTCTTGTACCACATGTTGCCTGTTTCTGTTTGTTGTACCATATGTTTTAGTATCTTCTCTTTTTTGTGTGCTTGTCACAGATACCTGTGATGGGGCAGACCTTGGTCGCGTTTTCAAACATCTGTTACCATGGCTACACTGCAATTGATCTTAAAGCAGAATTGTATAGTTGCCAATGGTATTAGCTGATATTACATATTGAAGACATATTAACACAATGCTTAACGCAACGTGACATGTAAATCACATGTTGTCCACACTGACAAGGCATAGTGTGGAATTATAACATATTTTATGTTTGCACTGTATATGTTTGCACTGTTTCTGAGAAGTGACATGGATTAGTGTTTGACGCCGCATCAACAAGCAATATAGAAATTAAACCATGATTAAATGAGTGATTAGGCCTTAGGTGTGTGCCATTTAATCAGTTTGCAAGATAATGGGACATCCATGTTCATTTTACTCTCTAGGTTTTGGAACCATTATGTCTGGGGAACAGCAGCTATTAGCACTGTAAACTGATCAATGTGTATTTATGATATTTAATAACTGTTTAATAACGTCCAGATGAGCTTAAATATTTGCTTAAAATAAGAAACTACATTTGAAAACAATCATAGCTCGTATAACTTTGAGTTACTTGCGCATAGATACTCATGAAGAAATTGAATAACCGAAAGGTAGAACAACACTGTACATTGTAGTTATGTAACTGTCAGCAGGTTGGAAACACAAGTATGTTTACAGGTGTTTGTTCCTGACAGCAGCACAGTGCTGTTTTGAATAATGCACGGATGCAAGACATATCTTGTTTATTGTAATGTTGTCATGGGTAATAAAAACCCGTAAAAAGAGGCATATATTGCATAGCCTTAACATCTATCTGTCTGGCATAATGAACTTACCCATGGGAGCGATTAAAGTGTTGTGTATGCAACTTAGAAAGGATTAAGGTGTTCTTGGTTAGAGAAAGTTTGTTAAGATGAAATGAAGTAAATGTTGAAATTGACACTGAGATGAGACAAGTAATTTGAGATGACTTAGCATAGATAGATAGAGACTTGTTTAAAAGACAAAAATTAACATTAAAAAGTTAACATGACCTGCTGCTCATATTCATGTCACGACCAGGAAGATATCTGACTGTGTTTTATATTAATTTATTTGTGTAATTAAATCCATAAATTAAAACATTAAATCTTGTGTTCATGTGTTTGGGCTAGTCCATTGTCCAGGTAACAGGTAACAGGAAGGGGATTAGCAGTGCATTGGACCGCGAACTTTGTTGTTATAAGCTGTAGGGGTAATGGGATGTAGGGGTAATGGGAGGATACCATCGAACTCCAACGTGAATGACAACATGTGATTGTCTAATGAACTGACAACCGGTTGAAGGGATGGGATGTCAGGTTGGGAATGCAAGTATTTTAACAGATTTGTTCACAGAATTCTCCAGTATTAAATAATACACGGGTGCAAGTTATTTCGCTTATTGTAATCTTGTCGTGGGTTAAACTATACTCCCCCACCAAAAGTTTAGACTCGCTTAAATCAGTCACTATAAGTTATGTATGTACATATGGTTACAACGAAGATGAATTTCTCCACTAACTTGGGGGAAACATCTGCAAACCTTATGCAGATTAATTGCACGAGGATCATGCATCGAATTGCTGAAAAGCATGTGCAAATATCGTGCATTTGAACACCTGCGTTTTGGTGTAAAGTTTTGATAAAAAATCGCCATTTTTCTCCGAGTTTCATCATTTATTGAACACATGCCAATAAACTTTTCAAATTCACGAATTTGTTTTACAATACATCAGCTCACGTATAAACAGTACGTTTAAACTGTATGGATTATTTTATAAAATCTAGTTCAGAACAGTTGACGGAAGTAAGTGGCCACATTTACACTAGTGAGTCTAAACCTTTGATGGGCAGTATAGATCCAGTAAACCATTAGAAGAGTCATTATACATTGCCTAGAAATCTGTCAAACCCAATGTGAATGACAACATTTAACCAAATGTTTAACGGCTCAATATTTGTCTGGAGCCAGTTTCTCCCACTCACATCTGTCTGGAGCCAGTTTCTCCCACTCACATCTGTCTGGAACCAGTTTCTCCAAATCACATTTGTCTGGAACCGGTTTCCCACTCACATCTGTCAAATCACATTTGTCTGGAACCGGTTTCTCCCACTCACATCTGTCTGGAGCCAGTTTCTCCCACTCACATTTGTCTGGAGCCAGTTTCTCCCACTCACATCTGTCTGGAGCCAATTTCTCCCACTCACATTTGTCTAATTTAGAACTGACGACCGGGTGATGGGAAGTGATTAAGCTGGTCACCCAATGGAAACGTGTCCGTTTGCGTAACATTGTTTGGGTTTGCCAGACCATAACTGGTAGAGGTTTAATGAGTACGTTTAAACTGTATGGATTATTTTATAAAATCTAGTTCAGAACAGTTGACTGAAGTAAGTGGCTACATTTACACTAGTGAGTCTAAACCTCTGATGGGGAGTATAGATCCAGTAAACCATTAGAAGAGTCATTATACATTGCCTAGAAATCTGTCAAACCCCAATGTGAATGGCAACATTTAACCAAATGTTTAACGGCTCAATATTTGTCTGGAGCCAGTTTCTCCCACTCACATTTGTCTGGAGCCAGTTTCTCCCACTCACATCTGTCTGGAACCAGTTTCTCCCACTCACATCTGTCTGGAGCCAGTTTCTCCCACTCACATTTGTCTGGAACCAGTTTCTCCTACTCACATCTGTCTGGAGCCAGTTTCTCCCACTCACATCTGTCTGGAGCCAGTTTCTCCCACTCACATCTGTCTGGAACCAGTTTCTCCAATCACATTTGTCTGGAACCGGTTTCTCCCACTCACATCTGTCTGGAGCCAGTTTCTCCCACTCACATTTGTCTGGAGCCAGTTTCTCCCACTCACATCTGTCTGGAGCCAATTTCTCCCACTCACATTTGTCTAATTTAGAACTGACGACCGGGTGATCACATTTGTCTGGAACCAGTCACCCAATGGAAACGTGTCCGTTTGTAACATTGTTTGGGTTTGCCAGACCATATAACTGGTAGAGGTTTAATCCTACGTTTAAACTGTATGGATTATTTTATAAAATCTAGTTCAGAACAGTTGACTGAAGTAAGTGGCTACATTTACACATTAGTGAGTCTAAACCTCTGATCACATTTATAGATCCAGTAAACCATTAGAAGAGTCATTATACATTGCCAGAAATCTGTCAAACCCCAATGTGAATGGCAACATTTAACCAAATGTTTAACGGCTCAATATTTGTCTGGAGCCAGTTTCTCCCACTCACATTTGTCTGGAGCCAGTTTCTCCCACTCACATCTGTCTGGAACCAGTTTCTCCCACTCACATCTGTCTGGAGCCAGTTTCTCCCACTCACATTTGTCTGGAACCAGTTTCTCCTACTCACATCTGTCTGGAGCCAGTTTCTCCCACTCACATCTGTCTGGAGCCAGTTTCTCCCACTCACATTTGTCTGGAACCAGTTTCTCCCACTCACATTTGTCTGGAACCAGTTTCTCCCACTTACATTTGTCTGGAGCCAGTTTCTCCCACTCACATTTGTCTGGAACCAGTTTCTCCCACTCACATTTGTCTGGAACCAGTTTCTCCCACTCACATCTGTCTGGAGCCAATTTCTCCCACTCACATTTGTCTGGAACCAGTTTCTCCCACTCACATCTGTATGGAGCCAGTTTCTCCCACTCACATTTGTCTGAACCAGCCAGTTTCTCAGTTTCTCCCACTCACATCTGTCTGGAACCAGTTTCTCCCACTCACATTTGTCTGGAGCCAGTTTCTCCCACTCACATTTGTCTGGAGCCAGTTTCTCCCACTCACATCTGTCTGGAGCCAATTTCTCCCACTCACATTTGTCTAATAAAGAACTGACGACCGGGTGATGGGAAGTGATTAAGCTGGTCACCCAATGGAAACGTGTCCGTTTGCGTAACACTGTTTGGGTTTGCCAGACCATAACTGGTAGAGGTTTAATGAGGAACGTACGCAAATCCGGTCATAGCATGTATTTCCTACTGTATTTACGTTTATGTCAATGGTGTACTATCCGGCTTTTGCCCCGTGTGTAGAGCTGAAGTACGTCCTAGTTTGTATTTCATCTTACATATACAGTCACCGTTGTGTCGAATATTGATGTGTCACACCTACGTTGTCTCGAAGTAAATGTTTACTCACTGTGTATACCATATTCAGTCATCATTTTGTGACACGGTTGTGTAGGATCTTAGTGAACCCTACAACTTCGACACAACAAGGGGCGGTGGGGTTGCCTAGTGGTTAAAGCGTTCGCTCGTCACGCCGAAGACCCGGGTTTGATTCCCCACGTGGGCAAAATGTGTGAAGCCCATTTCTGGTGTGATAGTGCTGGAATATTGCTAAAAGCGGCGTAAAACCAAACTCACTCACTCACTTGACACAACAGTATTTGTAAAAGGTACTTGCATATCAAATAGCAGCAAGTTTCACTTCTTTGAAAGAGGACAAAGCAACTCTTATAATTACATTTTCAATATGGTAATGTTGGTATAACATCTTTGTACACGTCCACACGACTCATGCAGAACACGTCAATCACGGCGCCCGCGGTGAAACACATCATTCATTGTTACATATCACATCATTTACAAGACTCACTTGTTTACCTGTTCGGAGCTCTGTTTCACACATTGTTACGCTTTATTTCAAAAGTCCACTCTGGCTTATTTAAAGCGTAACGACAATAGACGAAGCACTGAAGAAATGTTTGCTGGTTTTATAGGCAGATGTGTCACTCAGTTCATAGTGCAGAAGGCATGTCATCGCATCCAAGTTGCGAGTATCTATGATCACTTGATTGTCTGATCCAGCTGGAGGACGGCGTTGTAAAACAAAACAAAACAAAAGGCATTACCAGTGCATCTGTATTACATATAGACTCTCGTAAAGTAAGTAGTATTATATTTCAACACACTTGTATGGACTTTCTGTCAGCTTAAAAAGTAGACACATTTATTGATCACTTCCTATGTACTGTTAAAACACGACATGTGTGTGTTTATGTACGTGATTGCCTTTAGCAGAGAATTCTGAGGGTGGGGGTAGGGGGAGGGAGGGAATTGAACCCTCAGGATACTACCCTCGACATGAGGCGTGGCACAAGGTAGTGTAATGCATACTCAATCCCGCCGTAGATTACTTATTTCCAAACAGAATTAACTGCACAGCCGAAATCAATTTATCAACGGTTTTGTCCGTGTTGACTCTATGATACTCCCGGTACAATATGATATATATCTTTGACGGTTTGAAGTATATATATTTTCGTATCAAGGAACAGACATAGGTTGTGTGAGGTTTAACATTGAGAGTCATGTATGTGTCATGCATAACCAGCAATGACCTCCGCTCCATCGTTACCTGTATGTATCACAGGGAATCCAAGCTTATGAAACTATTGAACAAGTATATTCAACATATTCGAAGAATATAAGAACAGAATCTCTAGTTATAAATAGGAATACCAGGGGAAATTACAACTGCTTTTCTATGATTCATTTATATAATTTCCACCATATTTTTACTTTTACGCCCAATGAAATTTGTTTCAACAGATAACGGAGACTGACTGCTCTCAGGAACCAGGACAGGATTGGTTGGAGGATCCAGTACAGGCGTGCAGCGTCGCGATCTCGAGTTATACACGCTATACAAGGAGCCATTTTGGAATAATATTTCTGATACCGAAAGAAATCGACCTTCATTACAAAGTTTCAAGTCGTACTTAAAGTGCGAGCAACCTGTAGCTCCATCATATTACTCGTTTGGAATTAGAAAATTAAATATTATACACACAAAGTTGAGATATATGAGCTAAATTATGATCTGTATCGTTTCAACATGAAAGATTCTGCTTCTTGTTACTGTGACAATGCTTGTGAAAATGTACATCACTTCCTATTAGAATGTAAACTGTACAACATTCAAAGGGAAATATTAATGTTAAATTTAAAAAGTATTGTTAATCGAGACTCTCCAATCACATTGTCATTGATGTTATTTGGAAGTCCTAATATGACCATTCAACAGAATGAATACGTTTTTAAAGGTGTGCAAATTCTTATTCATCAATCAAAACGTTTTGTGTGATCACATGAGTTGTATCCCTTCCTCTACTTAACTTTCCTATCTCTTCTCTCTATTCTTTCCTAATATGTATATAATTGAAAATGTATGTATGTAAATATTAGGGAGCGGGTATTTTAAGTTGGATTACTTGTCCCCAATCCCTTTCACATTTGTGAATAAAATATGTTTATATCAATCAATCAAATGAAGGAGCCATGGTGGAGTGGGTTTATGTTCACGTTTTAGTAAACACCCGGTGTCATCAAAATTTCTCAACGATTCATAAATAATGCTGACGATATATAACATATTTTATATTTCGGATTACACTTCTCTCAGTAAAGTGTCGATTCTATACTTTTTAGGTTGAGTCCATTCCGGGATTCGAACCCACACTCTCAGAGTGAAGCAGATAATCGCCAGCACACAAAGTCAGCCATCTAACCCACTCAGCCACACCGGCTTCCACAAGAATGAAAGTCTGACAACTGGTAGTCCAGATCACGGCGTTTTAGTACTTCTCTGACAAATGTAAATAGGCACGGCTCCCAAGACGAAAGCTATGAATAGACAACCAATCACTCTTCTTTGAGTGGCATTTAGAAGTTGGTGTGATTTATTTTTTATTATTAATGTGAGCGACGTTTCGGTGTAGCTACTAACACCGTAGTGTTGCTTGCTTGATAACGGTGTTAGTAGCTACACCGACCCGCCAGCATACAAAGTCAGCCATCTAACCCACCCAGCCACTGCTTCTTACGATAAATTTAATTAGTCTTTGCTTTAAGAAGATCGTTCTCGTCATTATGGGAAGGGTCTTTAACTTATATTTATATAGCCTGAATAGGAGCTTTATAGGAAGACACGTCATCTTCATGTCATCTAATTAATCAAATACCCACAGACGTCAGCCAGTCACTGCTGCCGTGAAGACAACGTGTCGGCGGTAATTTATATTGACGGTTGTCAGGAAAGAAGTACTATTGTTTGAGCCGGAAATACTGCTGTCCACGAGACGTATGAGGAATCCGTGTCGGTTTGAGCGACATCTGTAAGAAAGAAAAATAATGCTTTCGAGGTATAACGTCCCGGTATATTTATTGCGGTCGGTTTTGTTTTGTCTAGCGTGTCAGCTGTATAATTCGTGAAAATAAGCGAGGTTGTTAATATCGCCACCATATCTAGGGGAGAATGTCCTCACTGTCGGTGCCCTGTGTGAATTGAGACGTATATTCTTATGTTAAAATACATAGTAAACGGTGTGTGTGTGTGTGAGAGAGAGAGAGAGTGTGTGTGTGAAGAGAGAGAGAGAGAGAGAGAGAGAAAGATAGAGAGAGAGAGAGTGTGTATGTGTGAGAGAGAGAGAGAGAGAGAGAGAGAGAGAGAGAGAGAGAGAGAGAGAGAGAGAGAGAGAGGGAATAGGCGACTAACAGGATCGGGTGGTCTTGGCTGACACATGTCATTGTATCCCAATTGCGTAGATCGATGCTCATGCTGTTGGTCACTGGATTGTCTGGTCCAGACACGATTATATACAAACCGCCGCCATATAGCTGGAATATTGCTGAGTGCGGCGTAAAACTAAACTCACTCACTCACTCACTCACTTGAAGGATGATACGGTAAGATCAGAAAGTTTAGTTGACATCTTTGGATCAGTACCACAACGATTTGCCAAACAGTGGGCACGTGTCTCCCAGAACCGACCACACCCCTCTTGCAGTGCCCGATCAGCTGGCGTGGTCAGCGTACTCGCTCTCATACTCTCCGTTAGTCTCTCGTACAGACCCTGAAGTAAATATATCCAAGAAAGCCCACGCAAGTCTAGAAAATGTGGCAAGTCTAGATTTCCTCAGCTTCTGAAAATGAAGAAAGTCTCAGGGCTCCTTTTCATTATATATTTCTTTTTTTTACTATGAACTTTTTTTCAGTAAAATATGTTCATTTCAGAGACTAGTTGTAAGTCTAACTCTCTGTATCAGACGTGTTCTAATGGATAAAGGTTTGGGCTCATTGTTGACCTTGACATTAGATCAATGTTGTGCGGCTTGATGGATGATTTGTTATTGATGAGGAGGGGCGTTGTCGTCTTGGAAAACAACATGTCGATCCTCACGCCTTGCAAACTTAAGTCCAGATAGTTTACGCCAGTGACTCTTCATTTCATGCAATATGGTTCTCTCAATCATAGGGCGGTACAATACGGCTACAGCAGTATGATCCGCCTTTGGGTATAATTTCAGCTTGTTTTCAAATCAGTCGGTCTTGCGCTCTTGGCGCTGACATTGGACACCCTGAAAGAGGTCGATGATCAGTATTTTGTTTTTATTGGTACCTGTGCATAGTTTGCTGCGCTGAAGATCCGGGCTAAAATTGTTCTTCATTAACCCATGCTTGTCGTGAAAGGCGACTAAGGGGATCGCTGACTTGGTTGACACATGTCATCGTATGCGAACTGCGTAGATCGATGCTCATGTTGATCACTGGATTGTCTGGACTAGTGTTGGGAATTGGTTAAAATCTCGTAATTGATGATTGGTTCATTACAACCGATCAATCATCGAAAATAATTGGTTAGGGTCATTTATAAAATTTTCCTGGTTTTTTTTTTAATGCACAAAAAATAAAGAAAATACATGCAGTTCCTTGGGGTGATTTTTGCAAATTGCACATATTTAAAGGATGACGAGTATGTTAGGAACATAAATTTCTTGTTGTCTTTAAAATAAATTCAGTTGTGACTTGGAACAAGCATGTCGTGTTCATGAAATGTAACAGACAAAACCAACCGTGTGAAAAATATTGTTAATGCAAAAAGTGTTCTAGAATTGTTTGTGTTCGATTATGAGAAAACATGATCGATTGCTTGGTCGTTTAGTCATTGCGACCAATTTTCGATATTTTCAATTAATCGGACCACCACTAGTCTGGACAGACTCGATCATTTACAGACCGCCGCCGTATAGCTGGAATGTTGGCAGGCGCCGCGACATCAGCCACAAACAAGAAATGAAATCAAGTAAAGCACCACTGTATGATGGGCTCAATCAATAAAATTGTCAGAAATGACGGTCGACAGATATTCATCGACCTTGCAAAAGTGTCAAAATCAGAAATAACATCCTACATACGTGTGTAGCGCCACTCCGTGCGGTCTTTCTAAACTACCCGATGTGTTTGGGGGATAGGTTTTACAGACAAAAACTTTGTGGTATGGGATGTCTGTCGTGTACATTTATCTAAGTTCTAATACCTAATATTAGCATTGTAATTCCGTATATATAATAATGTACATATATACTCAATATAAAAGTGTTTTGTTGGGTATATTTTGATTTCATTCATTTCAACTCAGTTCGGTTTTGCTAAGGAAATCATTTTTGCAATGCGATTTCCAATTTACCAACGTGAATGAATATTATATCAAGTCAAAGAGAAAACGTGAAGCCACCATGATAAAACACTTTCACACAACGGAAAGTGTTTTATAAAAATCTACACAATTTGACCGACCTTTGTTCAGGGTCGAACCAAGGTCACCATGCCGATCAAGAGGTCAAGGTAAACCAAATCAGTTTTGTTTTTGTCAGCGTGAAATCTTATGGTCTGGATTAAAGCAACCCTTTCTACATGATATAGATTTGCAAATATGGAACACGGGACTTACAAATCATAGTTCAGCATATCGAATCTTGACACTTGGATCCTATTTATTATATATTCCTAAGTTTCCTTTCAGCTTCTAATAACTCTTCATTCATGCCAACTGAAACACGAAAAAGGGACACACTATTTTCGTTTTAAATGTACATATTCAATGATGGTCGAAAATGGATATCCCATGTAAATATAGAAATAAACCAAAAACACAGATCTGGTCTTCAAACTTCTCTGTCCAGAAGAATCTACGTAAAGCTGTTGAAACTCCCGGTCCGGTTAATCCTCTGTCCAGTTCTTGATTTGTTTGCAAGGCATTCTAGAAGTTGGTGGTATAGAGATGACACAACGTTATGGATTATCAACTTCTTTATTTTCACAATAGCCACGTTTCGGTATACTTGAAACCGGTATAAGAAGCTATACCGAAACGTCGCTACTATGAAAGTAGAGAAGTTCATCATCCATAACGTTTTGTCATCTCTTAACGAGAGTTGGGCGGTGGGGTAGCCTAGTGGTTAAAGCGTTGGCTCGTCACGCCGAAGACCCGGGTTCGAATCCCCACATGGGTACATTGTGTGAAGCCCATTTCTGGTGTCCCCCGCCGTGATATTGCTGGAATATTGCTAAAAGCGGCGTAAAACCAAACTCAGTCAGTCAGTCTTAACGAGAGTTAAGTCCTGTTCATATTTGGTCATTCGTATTTTTTCAGTAACTGTTTTGCCCGATTCAGATGATATTCGGGCCACAGTGTTAAATATCACCCAAAAATCAAATAAGTAGGAAGGGGGTTGAAATGTCCTGAGGCTCCTTTTGATGGACTACTTTCGTCAGTTTAATGAACCTGTCATATTTCACACATCATTTCCACTTGCGACGACAACCCACGAGTTGACACAAACTATTAACAAGATAAATGAATGCACACAGTTTAAAGTCTCATGCACCATATGTTATATATAGAATTACCCTGTCTTACGTATTCATGTCCCACGCCGTAACGTGGATGCACAATAGGATCTGTATGTGAATTATCATTGTGTTTTGTAAACACAGCAAGCCGCAGTGTACAATAACGCCTTGTATATCACAATAATATAACTACACCTACAATGCGACGTCGCAAACACACATCACCGACTGTGACATCGTATAGAGAGACGTATCATCGCCTGAGGCAATCTTATGTCAGCCGAAGGAAGACTTCTTGTTGTATGTACACAGACGTCGGTTGTACGTACTTAATCAATCTTAGGTAAGATAAAGATGTCACTCACGATGATGAAATAGTTTTCCAGTGACGTTTGACTATAAAAGCGACACTATTGACCGGCTGGTTTCATACTAACCTTTGAATCTGAGAAACATGCTGGATAGCTGGAGAAAATGCGTGCTTATTCTTGTGGTGTTCTGTGAAACATCAGTTTCTCAATTTGTGAGGCCTACGAGCCAAAGCATCTTCTACAATGCAGATAGAATTCGGACAAGTGAGTACCGCTATAAGTTATACTTTACAGCTGTTGGATGGAAACAGGAGCTTTATATTGACAATCGGCATATACCACAGTAACATTATGCTAACATCTTGCTGTAATAATAAACAACAGCGACAATAACATTTCCTTAAATAACACACATTTTACTTTTGACGTGTTCTAGCTTGTAGGTTTAAATTCCGTTGTTCTTGATACACTTTTTATATATATATATTTTTTTTTTAGAATTAAAAAGGTGGGTTTTTTTGTAGTTTTTGGGATTTTTTTTTAAATTGGCTCCCAAATTTACAATATTGCAGATATACCAAACCGTGATACGTACGGCTTGAAGAAATATGGCTTGATATACTTTATGTCTTAATTATCCGATCCGTCCGCTGTGAAGTACATTTCGTAAGGTATCACAGTTAAACTATAATCTGTACGAAAACCTTAAGCTGCCACTTTTGTAGCATCACATATTGTTTTCAGTGAAATGTGTCGTTGCTGTCAATTTTTTGGCGGTGCTTTGGTATATTTTATCGTTATTTACCTTTTTGAAAGAAACTGGAGCAGCGATAAATTAATCGAAGCAACAAGAACATAATTGAAACAACGAGAAAATACTCAAAAGCACCGGCAACATAACCGCAGGAAGGAGAAATTTCACTGAAAAAATATTTGATACTACGAAAGTGGCAGGATTAGGTTTTCGTACATCTGAGGTGGTTGCCCATCGTCAGATATCATCCAACAGAAGTAATTATAGCTGTGTATGATACAAAGGCGTTGTCTCTCGATGGTATTCAGAAGATCATTTTGTTTGAGACTAATAACAGTTATGTTTCCAGAAACTTCTTCTGTTACTGCCAATACGCCAAATGCTACTTTCCCTTCAACCATTCTTTACTACAGAGGTCATTTACTCAATCAGTCTGCAAATTCTTATTCGATTCTCTAAATGGGGTTTAAAGTTTTTATATTTACCATGTATTGGTAAAAGAATATGGCTAAATTAATTCAGTGCTAATATTTTGCTGAATGCACGTGTTTAACGCTCCGTCCCCGGTTTGGTAAGGACAAAAACGTACACATTAATCGATTGTTTCCTTACATGGTTTGATGACGTCATACTCGTCAGGCCATACATTCATCACACACTTAAGCCATACATTAGCGAACATAATGGGACGTAAGTCGTAACAGCCGTGAGCAATAAGTGATCTGTCTTAAAAGTTGTAACAATACAATACTCTCTTTATATAAAACGCCATAATTTGACGTCAATGATCGCTGAGAACGCCACTGCACATCATCAATCTATAGTTGTATAATGATCAAACAACAGAGGTAATTTAGTCCATATTGTTACATTTTTACACATCGCGATAAAACAAAAAATGTCATACTGGATTATGGGGATAATGCCCTTGTCACTTTATGTTTATATATAGCGTGACAGATTATATATGTACACGTGAGAAAAACAGCGATAAGACGGCAAAGGTGATTGTTGATAGTGATAGACATGGAAGCGAGCTGAATGAATAGTGGCATAGATAATTATAATACTGCAGAAGTTAACATCTGTAAATGTCCCTTTCATGTTCATCACTTCTAAATGCCATTCAAATATTTAGGCTATTTGGTGCTGCCGCTGAACTTACTTCCCCTGGGAAGCATCTAGATTTTTAAAGTTAACATTAAACGCACGTGCTTCCGTGATGCTTCCAGAAATGATGTCTAGTGGTTAAAACGTTGGCTCTAAACGACCTCCGTGTGAAGCCCATTTCTGGTGTCCCCGCCGTGATGTTTATAAAAGCGGCGGAAATTGGAATTTGACCTTTCTATTTATGATTATGGAGATGATTTTGCCACTATTGCTAACCTCTTTTATAATGGTGAAGTAATCATACTCTTTGGTTGAACTGATATTGTCACCGTTTCAACGTCGTCACAAACTGATGACGTCATATGCAGCCCGCGGTATACATATGACCAATATCTTTATGTCCAGGCAACACACGTGACTATGTCAACCTGCACATGCTGGAGGTGGCCGAGGTGACCGAGGCCAGTCATGAACGAGACCTCCGGACGAGCGTGGACAGTGTGAGGTTGAGCATGAAGGCAATGGCAGCAAAGTAAGTGTGTCACTTAATACCTCTTCCCAAGTCAGCCATGCTGGCGTATTGTGAGCTGGTGGGTTTCGGTTTGGGTTGGTTTAGTGAAGTTTTACGCCGATTTTAGCAAAGTTTCACCAATTTCACGGCAGGGTATATCATGAATGGTTTCGCACATTGTACCCATAAGGGAATCGAACCCGCGTGACGAGAGAATGCTTTACCCACTCGGCTACCTGATCTGTCCCTTGTTGTTATAAACATGAAGTACAGAATGGTATTATGTATGACCACATCGTGAAGTTTCCGACGAAAGTTCCAAAATATATTTACAAGGCGTGGCGTCAGGATTCAACTTCGTATTAATTTCAATGCATCGTCTAAAAATCTATGAAGCAAGCACCCCCCTTAAATCAAACCTGACAAACAAGTTATCTTTATTATGTAGTTTCCTCTTTGAGTTTGAAACAACTACGTCACAGGAATCTTGGGTATTTGTTTTCGGTCTTTTGGCAGCATATTTAAGTATTTCAGACATTGTACACAGCCAACAAAATAATTTCCATTTTTTTCTTGTTTTTTTTTAATTTAATGTATAATCAACTACCGGTATGTCTTGTTTTTAATGACATTACAAGTACAACAACAACAACAACTACTACTACTACTACTACTACTACTACTACTACTACTACTACTACTACTACTACTACTACTACTACTACTACTACTACTACTACTGACCGCCTCCGTGGTGTAGTGGTCCAAGATAACAATATCCTGATATAACTTCCACTAGACTACCGTAATATAATCATTTTGTCGAACCGAGATAAACCGCCTCAATTGGTATCTCTCATGTAGAGAGAGCGGAAGGTCGCGGGTTCGATCCCCGACCGCGTCATACCAAAAGACGTTAAAATATGGTACTTGTTGGTCCCTGCCTGGCGCTCGGCATTAATGGGTACAACAAGGACTGGTATCTCAGTGGGCTAGCACTATAAAACCAGCTTAAGTCTGGGCTAGTACAAGCAGCCGCACATACACATACACACGCATGCACATCGTCA